>NW_023601322.1:54111672-54140718 GCF_014898055.3 Talpa occidentalis
TTTAAAATACTCTCAATATTTAATAGGTTATAGAAGGAAATATTTTCTCTTTCCAGTTTTCCCAGGTATCACCATCCAGGGACTGGAGAGAGGGGTTCTGGGAGAAAAGCTGGAAACCTCACACCCAGGGCAGGCTCCGGAGTCTTCTCTCCTCTCAGCCCTGCTGCTCTGACTCCTTACAGAGCACCTCACTCCCAGGACGCCGCCCTCCAGGACCCCCAACTCTGCCCACCTCAGTCCCCGCCCCGTCCTGGTGGCTCCACCAGAATCCGCAACAGCGCGGCAGCGCCCCCGTGTGGCCACAGGGCTGAGCACAGGAGCCCAGAGCTGCCCTTTCTCCGGCTCAGCCAGGCCCTCCCCAGGCTCCCTGGGCCCCCAGCGGCAGGACAGGGATCTGCCACAAGGGGGCGCCCAAGTCCAGTGTCAGGTCCGAAGCCCTCAAATTTTCTTGGTCCTGTGGACAAAGGACAAAAGCAGGTTTCCAGGTCATAATGGCTGATTCCCAGATAATGGGCTGATCCCCCAAATATAGAGGTTCCTACGGTCTTAGGTGGATCCTTGGACTCCAGCGTCTCTGTACTTTGTTTCTGCTTCTGCTTCCAGGGGTGAAAGGGTGAAAGTGCCTCCTCCTGGGAATTAACATTCAATTCTACCCAGGAGCCCAGGTCCTCGCCCAGGAAAAGGACAAGGTTCCAGGAAACGCCAAGACCCGTGGGCCGACCACCCATCCACGTCTTAGAGGGGGGAGCAGGAGTGATCAGAGCCGGGAGAGACCCGGGGAGCTGGTGGTGGGGTGTGGTGGATCTTTGGTGGAAGGGCCGCACCTAAGAGGAACAATAACTATAGAAAGATGACCCACGCTGTAAGGAAATAAATAAATAAATATACATCGTTTAAAATTCTCTATCTCTGAATGAGGGGAGGTCGAGGAGAGCCCCCAGGGCATGACTAGGAAGATGGGGAGGCTCCTGGAATGGAGCAGAGGATGAAAATGGGGACTAGGGGATGGGGCCCAAAAGGAGTAGTGGGGGAACCAGAGAGGGTGGGGCCAGGAAGGGGTGTTATAGAACAGGGAGAGGGGCAGCCCAACCCCGCAAACCTGCCTATTCTACATGGGTTCTGCCATCCGCCGCATCAACACAAAACATGAGACTTTAATGGGAAGGAACTTTAATAAAGCTAGGAAACAATACAGGAAAGGCAAAGAGTCTAGTTTCTAAATAAAGCACCCAAAGTTACCCGTCCCCTTGTGGGTAAAAGTCCATCCATATGGGATCGGCCCAGAGCAAGGCCCCAAAGCCTGCCACAAGTCTAAAGCATCTTCCATTGGGGACCCACAGAAAAGGGTCAGAAACTACCAGACAAGCCCGGAAGGAAAAGAGCAAAATCAACACCAAGATAAAAGCTGCCATGGTCACCTCCCACGGGTCTCACCCACATCTGTGTCACCCAGTCCACGACCAAAAGACAAGCGCAGTTTCTTCACGTGTCTCTAGGCTCCATCCTGCTTCCTTCCTTCCTCAGTCTCTTCTGCAGCTTCTCCTCTTCCTGCTCAGCTCCACCCTCCTTGGGTGGGGCAGGGAACCTCCCCCTTTCCTGGGGACCACCCTGTTACAGGGGCAGCATTGGGGACACTGTGAGGGGAAGGTCTGTGTGGGTGATGCGGGCTCTGCGAGGGGTGGGGGGCTCTGGGAGAGTCTCTGTCTCCCCTGGTGGGATTGCAGAGGGGTGGATGCTGTAACTGACCAGGGAACTACTAAAGTTCTGGGCCTTCCTCTCCTTGCAGGGCTGATGTGACTCAAACACGCACACTCAGGCTGATGATGGAGATGAGGAGAGGACAGTTGATTAGGAGGAGGCCCCCATTTCCTGAGCCACAACATCCTCCCCAACTCCCCAATGCTGGGGTGGCAGGGAGATTCAGGGAGCCACGAGGAGGTTATTCAGGGAATCTAGAGGAGAGAGGCCTGTGCTGCCCTGGAGGACCAGCCCTGGGGGCTGATTCTGGGGCTCCGGGGCTCCATTCCCTGCAGGCGGGTCAGAGTCAGCCCCGCTCACAGCTCCAGGCTGCTGACAGCCCCTCTGTGCCGTGACCCTGCAGACACCGCTCTGGGGATAGTATAAAGAAAACAAAACAGCAAAATTAAATGGGACTCTAAAAACGGTAGAACTAATTTTTTAAAATCACATATTTTGAAGGACACTTCAGAGGATGTGGAATCCTTGTCTGACAGCTCATTGCAATCAGGACCTTGACCGTCACGTGAGCTACTCTGGCCTCCACTGTTTCTTGTGAGAAAACAGCCACTGATCACTTTATCGCCTGAATATTTTACTGGTTTATACCAAATCACTTCCTACTTTGCACCTAAAACAAAGATCTGGCGTCTCCACAGTCTCTGAGGGGGAGGCGGCAGGAGGGGCCTCCCTCAGAGGCTCCAGCTCTGGGTCCCACGAGGCTGCGATGGGGACGAGATGTTGGCGGATCTGAACAGCCGTGATCAGCGTGGAAGGAACTGCCTCAGAGCTCCTGCATGTGGCTCCTGGAGAAAACCCTCAGGTCCTTGTCCTGTGGCGTCCCCTTAGCTGAGGGTCCACCGTGTGCAGGGAATCACCCCAGAGAGGGACCAGGAGGGGAGCCGGGCGGGAAGTCTCAGCCCCTGTGAGCCTGACTCTGTGACGTGGCGCGTCCCTTCTGCTTCATTCTCCTCACGAGGAAGAGCCAGCAAGTCAGACACACGGGGGGTGGGGGGGGGAGTTGTCTCCCCTCATGTTTATCACAGAGTTGGTGGAAATTCAAAAATCAACACAGAAGACCTTCTGGGCACTAATTATTTCCATTCTGCCCACATGAAAAATAAGCTGCCTCCCACCCAAGGCGCCTAAAAGTCTCATCCATCACAGAAGCAGCATGACGTCAGCATCTCATCACGTGACTCAGGACCACGCAGAGGAGGCTCCTTGAGAGCATCTGTGCAGTGAAGCCGTCTGTGCTCAGCTCCTCGTGGGCTGAGGCAGTTTCCTGCCCCACAAGTCCTGGATGTGGACAATGTGGAGGACAGACACAGGCAACTTGTAGACCCATTTCTTAATATGGTTCTAAAGTCACTTAATTGAGATATAACTTATGACCATCAAGTCACTTGTTGAGGCTCACCTCTCATGTCCTTTCTGTGAGTAATGAGCAGGGCAACCCCCTCTGTCCTTGCTCACCTGGCACCAGCCAGCCCCCCACAGGCTGTTCCCTCCATGGGACCCTCACCCCCATCACTCCTCCCCAGGGCTTTGCTCCCATCCCACCATCTACACTGACCCCCTTAATGGACACAGGAACCCCCACACCCTCCCCTGCTGCCCGACCTGCTCCCTGCCTGTCCCTCCTCTCAGCCCCTCTACAGGTGGGGGTGATACAGTTACAAATGAGCAGTCTCTTAGACAGGCATTAACAAGTTTGTCTTTCTCCTATTTCCCTACAGATTTGTCTTTGATGGGCATTAACAAGATGAACAGTTTGTCTTCCCCCCATTTGTTGCAATTTCCCCCTTGTTTGAGAGATTTATCTTTATGACTCATCTCCCACATGAGCATTCCTGCATATCTTTTTTTTTCCATTTTATTATTTTCCTTCTTTTTTTTTTTTAAAGATTAATTTATTAATGCATACCAGAACTGGGGTATAGGCCAGAGGTACGGGGGATGGGGGGGTGAGAGGATTCACCAGAGACAGAGTGGGGAACAGAACAGGCAGACTGACGAAATACACTGCTGAGGGGAGCAGCGGGCGAGACAGGAGAGGTCTGCTGCACCATGAGGATATCTCCCTGGCAGGGCTGGGATTGAACTGGTGCTTCAGAGGCTGTGGACAGCTTCACAGTGTTATGCTTAACCCCTTGTGCCACCAGAGAGGCCCCGTTCCTGTATTTCAAGGAAGAGGAAGTGAAACATCTGCTATTGAAGAAGAACAAGCTGGCGCCCGCCTATCTCCATGCTCACCCCTTCCCCCTCCCCTTTGCAGACCCCAGCCCATCTTCCCCTTTTTTCCCTTTGTATAAATACCCCTGCCCTCTGCCAAAGAGCAGGACGGTGGTCTTTCAGACATGAGTCGGCCGCCCTCCTCATTTGTGGACAAATTAAACTGCTTTCCTTTTCCTCAAACTCTGTTTCCTTTTATTGGCTGAGGGAAACTGAGGTCGGCCTTCGGTATGGGGCGGGGGATGGGTTTCCTGCCTTTATTATGCACTGACTCCTCTGAGAAAGCAGCTCTGTGAATACAGCAAATCTGTTTGTTTTATGCACAGCACATAGCACATAATATATAGATATTGGTGGAGTGAAATGAATTAATAACTGACAAGTGTTTCTGATACAAATAAATCAAGAGCAAAAAAATGAGGTGAAAGGTATTTTCACATTTTAGACAGTTGACTGTTTAAAATCCATAAATCCCTGACTGAGCAATGTCATCCCTCCCCCCATGTTCCAGCTCAGAGACTGCTCTGAACTGTGTCGTCACATGAGTGGTGGGGAGCACCCCCATCTTTCAAGAGCCAGGGCCCCCACACAGCTGTCCTTCCTGAAGGAAGAGCTCCCAGAGCCCCTGGGCCCCACCCACTGAGGGAGACACAGGACTGGGAGGGACACACTCACCTGGGGACCCCCCTGGGGCAGCTGGAGGAGGAGCAGCAGGGAGGGGGGAGGCAGAGCACAGAGCTGGGGCAGGAGCAGGCGCCATCTCCTCAGGGCTGGGGAGAGACAGGGCAGGAGGCAGCCAGGCCCACATAGAGGATCAGGCAGCCAAGAGCTCTAGGCTCAGGGGGAGCAGGGCCCAGGGACCCCCCCCCCACCAGCAGGAGCAGGGCCCTTCCTAGTGACCCCTAGGCCTTGAGACCAAAAAGGACAGACCTGGCTCTTCTCAAGGCTTCTGAGCCTCTGTGCTGCTAGAACATGAGGTTTATTGGAGAAAAACATCCTCCCTTCCCTTCCCACCCTGTGGAACAACACCCCAGACCCACACTGCTCAGAGCACCAGGCCCCTCCTTTCCCCGCACCTGGGCCTGGGGTGCAAACTGCCCTCCTATCCCCATCATCACACCTGGTGACTCCCCAAGACAGAGGCCCAGACCCAGGCCCCCATGAAACACAGGCTAGCGCCTGCTTGTGGTCCTGTCCCCCTCAGTGTGAGCAGGTGTCCCTGAGAAGCATCAGGACACAGGACATTATCCCCCAGGAGTCAGTCCCCCCAGGGTCCCTCTACAGACCCCTGTCCTGCTCTGTCTGCTTGTTCAGTGAAGGTCAGTCTCTCCCCAGCCCTGACGTGCCAGGAACAAGGACGAGGTCCTGCCCCAAACACAGCAGGAGCCCGGTCAGATATCCACTGAGGGCTTCCAGGCTTCCTCCTTGTCCTTATCCTTGCTAACCCCTGGTGGGGGGAAGTGGAGGGGGTGGGATTTCTGCCCCAGGGTCAGGGACCTGCTGGGACAGAGCAGCAGAGAAGGGAAAATGAGTCCTGATCAGAGAAAACACACTCAGTCTGTTAGCAGGGAGAATGAGGGGCACCCCCTGGGCCCCAAGCCTGCATGCTCTATCTGGGTTCTGCCATCTGCCGCATAAAGGCAGAGCACACTCCTAGTGTGAGCTCTCAGTAGAGTCCCGTGCGGGGAAAGATGGGATAACAGTTTCCCAACCAAACACTGAAAGTTACCCCCCCACCCCCACCCCAGGGTAGAGGACCAGCCAGACTCCCTGGGGAGAGGCCAAAGCTGCAGGATGTGCCCCACCCCCACCCCAGCTCTCAGCCCAGCCCAGCCCCCAGCTCCAACCACCCCAGGGGAGGAGAGCAGGAGGGAAACTTGGACTCAAAACCATGCCTGGAGGACACACCCAGAAACCTCATTTCCCCCCAATGCTGCCCTGGGCCCATGTGGGGAGGAAAAAGAGGGGGAGGAGGTACAGAGCACAAGGTAGGTGTCCCTGGACAACCCTGGAGGACACTGGACACCCTGCAGGAAGGACACTCACCCCCTTCACCGCCTCTCCAGCTCCTCAGAGTCTGTACTGCTGCTTTCTCAACACACACTGTTCCCTGTTCCCTGTTCTGTCTTGTCAGATACAAATTGTCCTGATCCTGATGGGTTAATCATTTATTTCCCGCTTTAATGGGCATATACCTCTAGCTTTTTTAATTGTTTCAAGTGCTTTTGAAATAGTTTCAGGTAAATACCTAAGGTTGCCCAAATACCGTGGAGAAGGTAAAATGAATTGTGAATTGAAAATACAACTACTGATGGGAAGAATAAACCCCTTTCTCCAACGTGCCATCCAGTAAAATTCATGTTGACAGGGTTAGGATGAGGGGTCACAAGGAAAGCCTCTTCCATAAACGGTGCTGGAGACACTGGACAGCCTCGTGCAAAAGAATGAAACTAGACCACTGTCTCCCACCTCACACAAAAATCAACTCAAAATGGATAACAAGCTGGGATGTAAGACCAGAAACCATAAAATCCATGGAAGACAACAAGGACAGAACGCGCCATGACATACATTTCAGATATCTTTGTGGCTCCATCCCCTGCAGCAAGGAAAAGAAAAGGGAATATAAAACAAAAGGGACAGATAGCAAATATCTACAAGTGTTAGAGGAATGGGCCTGGATCTGCTGCCCGTCACTACCAGAAAGCCACAAGCAGAGCCAGGATTTGAATCTATAAGCACTTTCACTTCTCAGATCACAGGCCATTGATCTGAGAGAATGGGGGGACATCGCACCGTTCCCCCATTTCATCTCCAGCTGGCCTTGTTATAATCAGTTACATAAAGACAGTCACAGCAAACAGCCATCAGAACAGCCCATCACAGTTGCTGCTCCTGGTCTCCAGCACGTCCAGACTCTAGAACTTGCTATCAGCACCTGACTTCACCCAGGTACCACATTACCACAGTCAGTTTGCACGAATTCAACAGGAACAGAAATTATTATGCAGACCTTTTAATTTTGCTTTGTTGGAACTTCACATAGGAACCCTCAGACTGAGAGCTCCTAAAGCCAGGAGTCAGGGCTCAGGACCATGCCAAGATCTCACCATCAGACTTGGCCTGCGGTACCTGTATCTTCGGGGAAATCCCTCTCGAGGCTCCCAAGACATCTGGGGTTTCTGGACCTATCAAGGCGTTGCCTTCTTTACCCTCTTGACAGACCCTTGTACCCCTAAAACAGGTGCAAGTTTACTGTTTTCTTGTAGGCTCTGAGATCAGTCTGGTTTCTGAAAACACAACATTCCAGACAAAGCCTTGGTAAAATACCCATATTTCCAATTGTCTATTAAAGAGAAAGGAAAGAAGAACTTTATTGGATTTATGCAAACAAACATTTTTTTTTTAAAGATTTATTTATGTGTAGAAGAGCTGGGGTGTAGGCCAGAGGTGGGCGGGGGAGGGGAGTGAGAGGATTCATCAGAGACAGAGTGGGGAACAAAACAGGCAGATCTACTGAAATGCCATGCTGAGGGGAGCATCGGGCAAGAAAGGAGAGGTCTGCTGCGCCATGTGGGTAGCTCCCTGGGCAGGGATTCAACTCAGGCCATCACGGTGTCTCTTCCACATGTTTCCTTCCATGTCTGTAAGTTCCTGGTTCAAGTCCAAAGCCAAGAAGCAAGGCGGCCTTCTCTACATATCTCTCTCCTGTGAGTCCTTCCGGTGCTCTCTGTGCTGACAAACCTTTATGTTTTGAGCAAATCGTCCATCAAAACAGCCCATCACAGCTGACACTCCTGTTGTCCGTCATGATCAGCCCCAGAACTTGCTGACAGACATCAGAGGGCATCAGTGTCCGGCACTCTTTGGGGCATCCGCAGGGCAAGATCTCAGTTTAAAACAAGAGCTTGAGTTCAAAGAAAACAGATCATGAGTCATGTAGCGTGTGTGTGCAGCCTGTGTGTCTGCAGATTCCTGTACTAGGTATGGGCCTTTCCTCCCTGGCCCCCTCTCAGAAGGACAGAGCTAAGGCAGAGCACAGGGCACTGTCTGTGGCTCTCACCCGTGCGCTCAATTGCAACCACTCAGGCTCAGGGAACAGCAATGAGGTTTCTCTAATGAACAGGAGAGCAGGGAAATAGAGTTTCTAAGGCCTCCGTGGCCAGCTGTGTCACCCCAGATAGTGTCCACAGTATCCGATGGTCCTAAATTAAGGCTGCCCGTGTAAGGTGGTACAGTCCCGCCAGGGAGGGCCTGGAGGTGGGGGCACAGCCGCAAGCACTGGGCCAGGATCCAACTCACAGTGGCAGCAGGAGGTGCTCCCAGGAGGTGCTCCCCTCTGATGAGACACCCCAGCAGGCACAGCCACAGTCTGATGGCCTGGCTGGATGGGAAGGAGGCAACAGCACCTGGAGGTGATGTCGGACACTCAGCAGCAATGACAGGTCTCAAAGGGGATCTTGCTGCTGTAGCCCCAGTGGGCTGCATGCCCTGGGGTGGTATGTGGGGGTACAGAGAGCCTCTGCTGCCAGATTGGCTGCCACCCTTGTCCATGACACTGATGGTGGCTGGTGGTAAAGTGCCCACCCACTGTCACCCACTGCCACTCCCGCTGCTGGTTGCAGTGGGCACAGCTGTCAGGGTGGCCGGGCCCTGTCCTCAAGCAGCAGCCTCCTGTAGCCTGCCAGGGTGGGTGGCACCATTCAAACCCAGCTGTGTCCCCAGCTCTCATCCCTAGCCCAGCGAGGTGGCCTCAGCGAAGCTGTCTTGTGGCACCCACTGCAGGGCGGTAGCGCTGCCCAGAAGCAGCTCCTCTGGGGGGCAGGGTGGAGTTTGACGAGGCTTTGCAATGGTGATATAAGGGTTTTTGTTCAGGTAAGCTAAGGGTGAAAGAGCACCAGGATTTTTAGATTAACTGAACAGTCTTTAATTTGTTACAAGAAACTAGAGAAAGCAGTTTTGAATACCTTAATTTTTATATATGAAAGTGTTATAGGGCAGCCCTGATACAAAACGGGTTGCCTGACTGTGGGTCCTCACCCGCGCTTAAAAGGACTTATCAATGCTCTACTGCAGGCACACACGAAAGGTTAATAAAAGGTTTATTTACAAGGGAAGGGCAAATGAGGAAATGTACAACTCAGGGAGAAAAGTGGGAGACAAAGTTTTAAAATGCATCCTACCCGATCTGCCGATCTGGAATCCCAAATGGCACTCTGAGAGCTGGCCGCAAGCCAGGAGCCGTGAAGCCAGGAGGAGAGCGACAGAGCGAGAGAGAGAGACCCCAAGGCCCACATGTTTGGGTTTTATACCAAACCTGGCTGCTTAACTCCACCCTCAGGTCCCAGCCACCTTCCCTTTGGTGGTGACAGGATTTGTCTTTCCCAATGTCTTGATGGCTTTGGTCTGGAGTGGGGGTGGAGTCCACAAAGCCTGCACGGAATTAGCTCAGGACATCATTTCCCCCTAACAGAAGAACTAATGCTTGGTGTTACATAGGTGCACTACTGATATTTAAGTTAACTGAAATATTTTATAGTAAGTCATTTGAGCACACATTTTTTTTTACTAAAACCCGCTCTCAGACCTTCAACACTTTCTTTTGCTTTCTTACTTTTGAGTACCATATCATTACAAAGATACCATCTTTAAATTATTTTAAGGACCTCTAGAATATCCATTTTCAGTACATTCCTTTCTTTTTAAACACACACATATATTTTGGAGTTTTGTACCTATAACCCCTAAATATATATAATATTTTCAACATTATATATAGAAATATTTTATATATGAAATATATTTCAATATTTTCAATATTTCTAGATAGATAGCTAGAGTTGAAAAATCAAAGTTATCTGAATAAATATAATAAAAACCAATAACTATGAAGATGAATCAGGCATGGACTCTGTTCCAAGACAACAACTTTGTTCATATGCAGAATACAGAAGAACCAAAAAAAGGTCAGAAAAAAAAACCCAAACCAAAACAAACCCTAGACATATGATTGCAGAAAGGAGGCTACTAGAGGGGGTGGGAGGGTGAGAGCAGAGTGTTGGGCGCACAGTGGATCTGGGGAAGGACTCTGGGTGCTGGGGTGGAAGGGGTGGCATGGTCACTACCTCTGAAGAGATGGGAGCCTGTTCCCTACATGAAATGAATTGTAAATCACCGTGACTGCGATTTGAAAAACAGCCCTCAGCAAAGGGACAGCGAGGGAAGAGAAAATTACCTGCTTTGGTAACACAGATCCGAAGAGATGTGAGATTATTCCCCTAAATCACACACAGTACTGTAAATCAGTGTTGCTTCAATTAAAAAAATTAAAATAGCCCTCAGGAAAGGCACAGGGAGCCGAAGGGAAAAGCATCTGCTTTGCAGTCTCCAGGGGGTTGTCATCAAGGGGCTGCAGAGAGAGCCTGTGGGGAGAGAAGAAGGCACCTCAGACACGGGGCAGCTCCAGAGCCTCCTCTCCTCTCCTCCACTCCCTCCTCCCCAGCCTGGTGCCAGGGCTGCTCACAGGGCATCTCACCCCCTCCCCTCAGTGATGCTCAGCCCCAGCTCACCCTCTCAGCCTGAGTCACACACACCCACCCTCTCCCCTGGCTGCCAGACTAGGACAGCGCCGCAGCGCCCCCGTGTGGCCACGGGGCTGAGGACAGAGCGCAGGTACCCTCTGGTCTCCCAGGTCTTCCTGGGGCTCCCAGAGGAACAGAAGTGTGCATACAAGGGGGAGACTCCATCCAGAGTCAGGCTCTGTGTCTGAACTGTTTCCCCAAACACAGGCTGACATGTTGGTCCCTCTCCACTAATAACCACAGACTTTGTTTCAGGGAGGAGCAGGTCCTCAGGCCATAACAGCTGGATGCAAGGACCAGGGTGGCCCCACAAACATACCAGGTCTCCTCAGTCTCCTGGAATGAGACCTTGACCCAGGGTCACTTGTTTCCCTGCTGACTCCAGGGTTGAGGCTCCTTCCCCAGGGAATCAACTCTAAACTCTTCACCCCTAGGATGGGCTGGAGGAGGGAAGAGGTCATGGGCTGGCAAGAGGGAGGCTCCTGGAGGGGTGCAGAGAGAGAGAGGAAATAGGGGCTTTAGGGGAGGGAGGCCAGAAGGAGTGGAGTGGGAGGCCCAGAGAGGATTGGGGCAGGAAAGGGTCAGCTTAGGGGACACTGGGTGGAGGGGTGTTCTGTGTGGGGAGAGGCCCAGGGGCTCTGGCTGTAGAGTCTGTGTTATCATCCAGCAGTGAGCCCCTAGGGGAAGTGAGTGTGGGGGTGCAGGATCTGCTGGTTCTGTGCTGAAAGCTCTGTAGCTAATTGGAAACTGTACTGAAGTTAAAGGCATCCCTGCACTGTAGGTGTGGGGTGACTCACATTCAAGGGGAAGGCAGGAAAGGAAGAGGGGAATGATGATTGAAGGGAATCCCCTCTTCCAGAGCAGGACCCCCTTATGCTGGGGTGACAGGGAGAATCAAGGACCCCAGAGAGGGACAGCACAAGGCCTGTGCCACCTGCTGGGGACAGCCTTGAGCCTTGACCAGGGATCCCAGAGCCCTTTCCTGTGCTGGGACCTCACAGCCCAGTCTGAGGCCATCTCAGCTCACAGCCCTCAGGCCCTCGGCACCATCTCAGGCACCAGGAGCCCCTGCACCAGGAGGAGTGGCCCAGGCCTTGGACTCCATGTTCCTGGAGCACAGATGGCAGAGCACAGAGGAACCTGGAGTCTGAGGTGGCCACAGGAGATGAGCCAGGAATAGAAGTTTTTTATTTAACTTCTCCCTAGAACAGAATGTGTCTCCCCATCCCCACCCTCCAGGCCAGGTGTCCACACTCATACCCAAGATGGGCCCTCATACCCAGGGTGAGACCCCCAACTTTGGAGCCTGGAGGGTGGCCCTTCCCCCTTCCCTAGCCCTGGGAGCCCAGGCCTGGGGTCCTGTCTCTTCTCCCTCCTGGACAGAGAGGCAGGGACCTGCTGTCTGGGTCCCTCAGGCCTCGTTCTTCCTGCCACCTCCTGCGATGAAAGTAAAGGTTCATGGTTCTACTTTCTATTTCCTTGGCATATCCTTTCACCCGTTCGCTATTAACCTATTTTTGTTTGTATAGAAAGTCTTTCTAGCATATATAGATTGCAGTCTCCTTGATATTATCCAGTCTGAGAATCTCAGGCTTTTGATTGGAATTTTAGTTAATTTATTTTTAACATGATTTTTTATATACTCAGATTTGAGTTTATCATTTTGATATTTATTTTTTAATTGTCTCACATCTTTTCCCATTTCATCTTTTTCTACATTTCTTTGATTCAAGCAATTTTTTTCTGTGAAATTAATTTTTTCTTTAAAGATTTATTTATTTATGCATACAAGAACGGGGGTACAGGCCAGAGGTGTGGGTGGTGAGAGAACTCACCAGAGTCAGAGTGGGAAACAGAACAGGCATATTGACTGAAATACACTGCTGAGGGGAGCAGCGGGCAAGTCAGGAGGGATCTGCACCATGTGGGTTGCTCCCTGGCTGGAGATCGAACTCGTGCTGCAGTGCCTGCGGTAAGCTTCATAGCTTGCATCTTAACCCCTTGTGCCACCAGGGAGGCCCCTAGAATCTCAGACTTTTGATAGGAATTTTAGTTAAATTTAGTTTTAACATGATTTTTAATATGGCCAGATTTGAATCTATCATTTTGATATTTATTTTTTAATTGTCTTTTTTTTTCCATTTCATCTTTTTCTACCTTACTTTGATTCAAGCAAATATTTTTTTCTGTGAGATTAATTCTTCATGTGGCTTTAGATATATTTGTATCAATACCTTTTATTGTGGTATTTAAATCTGTGTCTTTAATTTTTCAATATCGACTTAATTAAACTACATCCCATAAAATATAGGAAATTTACAGCAATATAGTTCTGGGAGCCATGCTACTCATGTTGTCTGACAAGGGTCCAGGCATGGGGTAGATTCCTGAAAAGTCAGGAATCTCGTTAGCTGACTCCTGCTAGATTCTCCTCATTTGTTTATGGCTAGTTTCTATCAATTTCTGAATAGCCAATTTGACAGCAAATGGCACTGTGTGATTCATTGACTCATGGTTAGCTAGCATGCAAACTCTTGACTTAGGAAACCTACCAAAAGTGGAAGGAGGCAGATCTTTGAGAATGGCCCAGGAGAACAACCAGCCTAGCAGGCTGCCAGGTCTTGTTTAGATATGCTTACTAAGGAAGCAAACTTGTCTTTTACTTACATGTCCATGTCTATGGCCCTTTAGGAGGGAAAGAGTTCCTTTTCATCAAGAATTCCCTTTTTCCTTGGCAGTTCCTTTTTCCTTAACAGTTACCTTTCAGTGACAATGGGTATGGTAGCTGTTAGAGTATGCATTCAAGAATAAGTCAACAACATTTTTGTGACTGGTCGAGCTAATAACCATGGCAGTACAAATAATGCACTTGGAAATAATCAATGTTACAACTACTGATATGTCCCGTATTAACCATTGTGAGAACCAAAAGCTATAACCATCTCCGGCCCTGCCTCTGATGAAATATTTGTAGTTCCTTAAAACAACAATCAGCAATCTTACAGAAAAAGGAATTTTCCCTTGACCTTAAAGTTAGATACAGAAACTAGACTGACTAAATAAGTATAGCAGTAATAGGTAGAAAAACTCTTCTGTTAGATTAGGAGAATTCCTCCCTTAATTGAGAGCTTGGGGCTAGGGAAGAGTCAGTGTGGCTTGTCTGGCATTGATGCCTGTGGAACCAAGCTTAGCCGAGGTTTCGCCATTTTGTATATCCTCCACCTTGATATGTTAGTCCTTGTCCAGCCGCATTCCGGAGATAGTTTCAGCAGTCACAACCGTCACTCCACTTGGTGACGAAAAAGCAGACCACCCCAGCCGCCAATGAGGGCAGTCCTATCCATAAATGGGACAGCATCTCTAACCGTCCAATCAGTTTGAAACTGTAACCGCGCGCGCCAAAATGCCTTTGTAGTTGCCAATGAGTAATTGCCAGCTTCTTTCAAAATTCGCGCCACTCGTGACCCTATAAGATACCCCTGCTTCCTCTGTCGGGGCTCTCGACCTCTGCCGTTGCATCGGTGCGTGTCGAGGGCCCGGACTCGAGCCCGTAATAAACTCCCTTTTGCATTTACATCAGCTGTCTTTGGATTCTTGGAGGCTATTAATATCTTATTGATACCGGAATTGTCAGGCCTAGTCTTCCAGCCAGAAACAGATCCCAGGCTGCAGGGACAGCGCTGAGTCCCAGCCACTAGACCCCCACGGGTTGGTGTCTCACGAAGACGCAGCACGAACTTCACAGACACTCAGGCAAGCAAGTGAGAAGAGGCAGGTTTGTTTAAAGAAAGAAAAAGTTTATTGAGGAGAAAAGGAACAGAAATAAAGCGAGACTCCCAGGCCATGAAACCAGGCCAGGGAGGGGCAAAGAAGCCAAGTGGAGTCATGTCTCAGGGAATATATACCTTATTTCCCTCATTATTTTCAAGCTCCACCAGTCTCTTTGTGATTGGTAGTTCTCGGCTGCCTCCCTTAATCTGCTACTGGGGGCGGGGGAGGGGGGGATCTTTACATTCCTTATCTATTGAAGAAAAACAGGCTGGCGCTCACCAGTCTCAGTGCTGACCCCTTCCCATCCCCCCCTTGCATGGGGACTCATGTCCCCACCAGACATGAGTCTGCTGCTCTCCTCATTTGTCCATACATTAAACCACTCTCCGTTTCCCCAAACTCCACCTCCCCTTATCACCTGAGGGAAACCAAGGCCAGCGTTAACAATATTGTCCTTGGCCCTGGGATGTTTATTATTCCCAGTGGAATTTGTTCCATTCCTCTAGTTGCTCTTATCTCTGAAGCCTTCCTTAATTCTCCGAGGTCCCCACCTGCACTGTCCTTGAGGCTGCCTCATTCTCCCTAACTTGCCCTTGGATTCATTATTAAAACCATATACTATTAGATAATGATTTCTATATAAAAGCCTTCTGTTTTTTGCTTTAAACATGGTTATATGTTAGTCTAAACTTTATAGGTTTGTTAGAAAAAATCCTTTTGCCTCCCTTAAGCCAGGTAACTCCCTGTCCTTTGTTTCCCCAGCCCTTAGTTAATTCTTCACCACAGTAAACATAGAAATGTTAGTTTCAGTCACATGAGTTTTTGCTAGTAATAAAATAGTTGTTTAAAATAAATGACTGTTCTAAGAACACTTTTGTTTAAGCAACTGTGCCTTCTTCAAAGAATGTTACAACCTCTGTTAAAGGGCAAATGAACCCCTGGTGGTTCTAGAGGAAGATGTGATCATTGTTTTCTTCCTTCTCTAGTACATATGCTTATGTACCTTGTAATGTATAAATTAAGGGCTGCTGAGACCCTCACCTGAATGATGTCCCCACCATGATCAAGTGTTTGCTTCTCCTCACTCCCCCTTTCTAATCTCTCAGATTTGTCCACGCCCTCTCATCATTACAGGAACCCCTGACAGGACAGTTTGCCTAAGCTGCCCCCTTCCCCCCGCAATATAGGTCTATTTAACCACCTTAATGTTATTATTGTAATATATATATTAAACCAAAATACATTTAAGCCAAATAAAACTTTATAATACAAAAAATTTAAGCAATCATATAGTTCAATAAATTAAAACAAGTCTACATAAAAACAGTATTATGTGTGTGTCTGTTGTTATTTATTGCTGTAAATGTGTGCTATAAATGTGTTAGTTATTGCTATAAATTTCCCTCGACCTGGAAGAATTCCTTTAAAATTCCTTAGGACAGAACTGCTAGCAATGAATTCTTTGTTTTTAATTACTATAGCATATTTACTGCTGGAGACCAGCCCCAGCTAGAAGTCGTGTCAGGGATCTCAGAAAGGAGAGGATGGAGTCAGTGAAAATTTTCTCTCAAAGGGCTGAGGGGAAGTGGAGCGATGTAGGAATGAGGAAGACACAAACACACTAGTTCGTGCAAGTATCTCCTACTGAGGGTCTCAGCGGGTCTTTATTTATACCTTAAGGCAAGTGGTGGGATTACATCAGCGTGAGCATTGAAGCAGAGCAAAGACAATACATATTTTCTCATGATCATGTAAAGACTCCCTTGGCCTTACACCTGAAGGCCATTTTTTTGGTAACCTAAGAACAATTAGTTTCCTAGGTACAGCTCATTTACTAGCATGATCAACAGCACAACATTTGGCAACATTTAAACTTTCCCAATTACAAACGTGGGTGTAAAGTTCCTATTCTATATTCAATTACTACAATCAATTTATTTCCTAGCACTCAATTAACTTGGTTAATTTATTTATTACTTCAAAGTGGTTTAAAACAATTTATCAGATCTACATAAGTTCTACTGAAGTCTAACTCTTAACTAGAAATTCCTAGCCTCCACACAGCCTGCGAATTATTGACCTCATATACCAGGAAATGTATTGTTGCCTCAAACAGGTACCCCCTATGGTTTCTGAGCAAAGCTGGTTTAGGGCAGCTTGTTCTCCATAGTTCTCAAGGCCAAAACATTTCTTTCCTAACTATACCTTAAACAATTTTTTTACTTTTTTGTGATAGTTCGTGTGTAAGAACAATAAGCCAATTATTACCTGGGTCCGAATTAGGTTTTCACAGGCCAATTTGCATTAACCAAGAACAAAGAGGAGAGCATTAGCAGGCGTTGCCATGGAGACTCCCTAGTTCAGATCTTCTTTGGGAAGTTGGAGAACTTCCTTCTTCTGGGAAGTACAACTTTCCCTCTTCAGGGGAGCACAGGAACTCCCCACTTCTCAGGAGTCTCCCCCAGTCCCAAACCTTGTCAAGAGACAGCATGGGAGGCGCAGCCTGCCGCAATTTACTTTGTCTTCTTTCTTGCCATTTTTTTTCTTAACATCTTTATATGAAATAAAATTTACCAATTTTAGATGGACAGTTGGGTAAATATAAATAATAGAATCCTGGAACAACCATAGAGCACAGAGAGCACAGCCCCCTCATCCTAAAACGTCCCCCTCACCTTTATATATTTTTTTTTTAATTTATTTATTGTTGTATTTTCATATTGTTGTTCATTTTTGAGGAATGTTGATTTCTCCCCTCAGGTGTTGTCCCCATAAAATTACCTCCACCAGGACACCCGGGAACATCACCACACCCCTCCCATTTTGATCCCTTTCTCTCCCTCTCCCCAGATGAATGTCTCCAATGTATAGTTTACCTGCTAGTTTTGTCTGGAAGAAGCCCCCATCCCTTGTATGGTTTCCTTATGTTCTTCCAACAAGTGAAGCCATCCTCCATGACGTGAGTCCTCTGCTCACTAGAGGAGGCAGCAGAGACCCATGAGGAGACACTCGGGGGACTCTCCTTGGCTGGGCTGGGAGGGAAGGGCCTGCATGGACACCCCCCCTTTTCTCTGACGCTTTCCCTCTGGTTTCTGAAGATACACAGAAAATAATCCACATCCCATTGTATAGAAAATATTTCCAGAAAACAAAAACACATGCTTTCAATACAATGTGCTTTCAAATATTCTGGTTGTGGTTCAGCTGCTGGCTGAGCTGATTAATACAATCACCTCGACAGACACGTAGCCCATCTGCTTAAGGAAGCCCACTCCGTTCTTAATAGCAAGGCGTGCACTGAGAGATGGAGAACCCTGAGATCATCCAGATAAACTCCATCAGGAAGACAAATTCAAGAATGAGATCTTGCAGGCACATGACTCCAAACTTTCCCAGGTGCTCCTCAATCACGGTGCCACCTGTCAGCGGCATGGGCTTGTTCCTGACCTTGCTTGTCCACTTTTCAAGATGATTCCCAGATAGATGTCAGGTTTGGAAATCCCTAGGTCATATAAGGTTCCATGGAAGAAGCATTTTTGTGGGTTGAGGGGTCACCTGTCAAAGACACCACCGATGATCCTTTTCAGTGAAGGCGTGGAGTGGTCACCTGCACCCATAAACTCAGCTCAGTGATACTTCGGATGCCTGCAACAAAGACAGGGAATCCTTATCTGGCCCTCCCAAGTCCTGTGGTCTCATGGCCAGTCATCTGAGACACACCCAGTCACAGTGCTGCCTCCAGGAACCATGCAAGTCTGCTGCTTGCTGGAATGGAAAGTTCCTGTGGTGTGCTGCTTGTCCAGTCGCTATGACCCTCTTGGGGGTAGCCATGGCTTCCTTGAACCCCTTACAATAAAGAAATAATAAAGAAAGTCTTGGATGGATGGTGTAACAAGTTTCCACATACAAACTGTATAAAACCTCATCATTTCTGCAATTTGGGGCTCAGACTTTTGGGAGGATCCCACTGAGCCCACTGGTGTGACAAATAAATCTCTCTCTCTACCTCTATGAGCCCTGCCTGATTTCTCTGGGAAATTGCCCTAACGTTATTACAAATAACACCAAGGGCCTCCCTGATGGTGCAAGAGGTTAAGCACATCACTATGAAGCTATCCACAGCCTCTGCAGCACAAGTTCGATCCCTGGTCAGGTAGGAAGCTAACTATATGGCGCAGCAGACCTCTCCTGACTTGCCCGCTGCTCCCCTCAGCAGTGTATTTCAGTCACTCTGCCTGTTCTGTTCCTCACTCAGTTTCTGGTGAATCCTCTCACCCCCTGCACCTCTGGCCTGTACCCCAGTTCTTGTATGCATAAATAAATAAATCTTAAAAAAAAATATTAGCACTGGGCCTCCCCACTGGCGCAGCGGCTGAGTGCTGGGTTGCGAAGCTGCCCGCAGCCTCTGCAGCGCCAGTTCTATCCCCGGCTGCTCCCCGGCCACCGGAGGAGGGTCCCACATGGCGTGCAGACCTCTCCTGCCACCCCCTGCTCCCCTCAGCAGTGTGATTCGGTCCTTCTGCCTGTTCTGCTCCCTGCTCTGGCTCTGGTGAATTCTCTCACCCCCCTGCCCTTCTGACTATACCCAGTGCTTGTATAAATAAATAAATAAATAAATAAAAATAAATCTTAAAAAAAATATATTAGCACAAAAAAAAATATATTAGCACAAAAAAAGCCTAAATAGTTTCAACATTCTGTATTTGTGTAAACTAATATATTAGTAATTGGAATTAGACTGTTAAAATTTAAGGGTATGGAGGCCTCCCTGGTGGCACAAGGGTTAAAGTCTCAGCACTATGAAGTATAGGCAGCCATTGCAAATGAGTTTGATCCCTGGCAAGGGTGCTAACCCACATGGCTCAGCAGACTTCTCCTGTCTCACCGGCTGCTCCCCTCAGGAGTGTATTTCAGTCAGACTGCCTGTTCTCTGGTGCCTGTTCTCTTGCCCACTCTGTCTCTGGTGAATCCTCTCTCACACACACCCACCTCTGGCCTACACCCCAGTTCTTCTATGCATAAATAAATAAAAATAAATCTTTTTTTTTTTTAAAGATTTTTATTTATTTATTTATTTATTTATACAAGCACTGGGTACAGTCAGAAGCGCAGGAGGGTGAGAGAATTCACCAGAGCCAGAGCGGGGAGCAGAACAGGCAGAAGGACCGAAGTACACTGCTGAGGGGAGCAGCGGGTGGCAGGAGAGGTCTGTGCGCCATGTGGGACCCTCCTCTGGTGGCCGGGGAGCAGCCGGGGATGGAACCTGCACTGCAGAGGCTGCAGGCAGCTTCACAACCTGGCGCTCAACCGCTGCGCCACCAGGGAGGCCCCAAATAAAAATAAATCTTTAAAAAAATTTTAAGGATGGGGCCTCCCCAGTGGTGCAGCGGGTTTAGCGCTGTGCTGTGAAGCTGTCCACAGCCTCTGCAGACTCTGTATTTTATAATCATTACCACTATACAAATTATAATAATACAGAAAGCTGGTAGGAAAATTTAAATAAATGCTAAAGGACATGAATAATTTTTTGAATCAACTTTATTTTTTTAAAAGATTCATTTATTAATGCATACAAGAGTTGGGGTGCAGGACAGGGATGCAGGAGCTGAGAGGATTCACCAGAGACCGAGTGGTGAGCAGATCAGGCAGATGTACTGAAATACACTGCTGAGGGGAGCAGCGGGCAAGACAGGAGAGGTCTGCTGCTCCATGTGGGTCACCTCCCTGGCCAGGGATCAAACTTGTGCTGCAGTGGCTGCAGATAGCTTCATAGTGCTGCGTCTTAACCCCTTGTGCCACCAGAGAGGCCCCTAAATCAACTTTATTTTGAAGGACAGTTTTGGGGGATATAGAATTCTTACTTGGCCTCCTTTTCCTAGAGGGCCTTGAGTATTTCACTGCAGGCTCTTCTGTCCTCTGCTGTTCCTAAGAGAAACCAGCCATTGATCAAATTGTTGCTCCTGGTGCATTAGTCATTTACATGTTTGTAACAATTACTTTAAAGTTATGCAGCTTAAAACAATAACGATTTGGTATTTCACACATTTTCTGTGGGTGGGGAGTCCAGAGCACTTCAGTTTGGTGATTCCAGCTCGGGGTCTCACGAGGCTGCAATCATGATGTCAGGCCAAAGAAAAGGCTTGATGGACATGGAAGGATCTACGTAAAGGCTCAGCACGTGGCTGCTGGCTCATGCACAGCCTCACTTCCTCACCATGTGATTGTCAACTTATCTGAGTGGCCACGCAGCGCGGCAGGAGAGAGTGAGCAGGAGAGATCAAGCAGGAGATCACAGCACCTTTTGAGCCTCACTGTGAAGTGGTGCAGGCGCCCCAGCCTCCTCCATGAGCAGGGAGCCAGCAAGTCCAGGGACTCACAGGAGGGAAACTGGTCTTGACCTCTTGAGCATAAAAAAAAAAAAAAAAACGGTGGACATTTGAAAAACTTCTACTGTCCATCATCTGGCCACTAAATATTTATATCCTTTTGTCAAAGAGAGAGAAGTATTCTGATACGTTGTAGAGAGTGGTCAGGCTTTATTCAAACAAGCAACATGGAGAAATCACACTTAATTCCAAATACATTAATGATCTAAGATTTAGCACATCTGGAATCTTTTTTATTTTTCTGAGGATTCCTTTTCTTCCCCACTGAAGTTGAACATTTGCCAGAACCAGGAAAAATCTGCCCCTGAGGTGTGCACAGCTGGACCCCTGCTCTGTTGCTTCAGTCTCCACTTGCTGCATTTTCATCCTGGGTCTTGAAGGATTTGACTTGTTTCCTTGTGATTCAATGTTCAACCAAGGTTTTGGACAGTGTCTATCCAGATGTTTGGCTTCCATTCACTTGTTCCTGGTGCACCCAAATACCCAAATGCAGCCACCAAATCTGATGTTTGATTCCTCAATTCAGTAAGGTTTTTGCTTCTGGTTCTCTGAGCGTGTGTGGGTTGGGGAAGTCATCAGTCTTAGGTGCAGATTCACAGATTACACCAGGATGAGTCTGTCACTCAAGGGTAGAACGCCCTCTAAGTTTTTTCTGGTTTTCCAGCAGTTTCTCTTGAGTGTCCCACACCTCAGCACAGTTTAGTGGTCATTCAGGGATTAGACAGAGTTTGTATTCAGATTTGGGATCTTGCCTCTCCATCTGTTGTTAAAATACATGTTAATTAAACTATTTGGATATGCCATTTTTTAAGGATATACAAAAACCCATGTAGAAAAATCCATGACTTCCACATGAAGGTAATTTTATTATACATTATATTTTACTATACAATTTTATTATACAATAAATATTGGGGGGCAGATACTGGAAGTTCAGTATGTACTGTCAATATGGTAGCTACTAGCCACATATGGCTTTTTAATTTTAAATGATATATAGTAAAATATGCAATATCTCAGCTTATGAGCCAAATTTCAAGTGTTCAATAGTTAGAGGCACCATATAGATCAGTACAAATATAGAACATTTTTTTTCTTCCAGAACTTTCTGTTGGATAGCACAGCTCTTCATGCTTTGGTCCTGGAGACCAGCTCCAGCTAGAAGTCGTGTCAGGGATCTCAGAAAGGAGACGATGGAGTCGGTGAAAGTTTTTTCTCTTTCTCGGAGGGCTAAGGGGAGGTGGCGCGAGGCAGAAGTGAGGTAGACACAGACACCTTAGTTCATGCAAGTATCTCCTACTGAGGGTCTCAGTGGTTCTTTATTTATACCTGAAGGCAAGAGGTGGGAATACATCAGCGTAAGCATTGAAGCAGAGCAAAGACAATCAATACATATTTTCTCATGATCATGTAAAGACTCCCTTGACCTTACATCTGTAGGTCATTTCTTTGGTAACCTAAGAACAATTAGTTTCCTAGGTATAGCTCATTTACTAGCATGATCAATCATACAAGACAGCACAACATTTGGCAACAATTAAACTTTCCCAATTACAAAAATGGGTGTAAAATTCCTATTCTATATCCAATTACTAAAATCAGTCTATCTCCTAGTACTCAATTAACTTGGTTAACATATTAATTACTTCAAAGTGGTCTAAAACAACTTATCAAATCTATGTAAGTTCTACTGAAGTCTAACTCTTAACTAGAAATTCCTAACCTCCACAAGGCCTGCGAACTATTGACCTCTTGCCTACACCAGGAAATGTATTGTTACCACAAACAGGTACCCGCCAGGTTAGGCTATGGTTTCCAAGCACAGCTGGTTCAGGGCAGCATGTTCTCCATAGTTCTCAGGGCCAAACATTTCTTTCCTAGCTATACCTTTTGCATTATTTACTTTCTTGATACTAATTCAGGTGTAAGAACAACAAATCAATTAATGTCTAGGTCCAATTGGGTTTTCATATGCCAATTACTAATTAACTTCTGCATTAACCAAGAACAAAGAGGAGAGCTTTAGCAGGCTTTGCCATGGAGACTCCCTAGTTCAGATCTTCTTTGGGAAGTGCAAGAACTCCCCTCTTCTGGGAAGTACAACTTTCCCTCTTTGGGGGAGCACAGGAACTCCCTGCTTCTAGGGAGTCTCCCCCAATGCCCAGACCATGTCAAGAGACAGCATGGGAGGCGCAGCCTGCCACACTTTGGGAGCATCAAGTCAGATGCATTAAACACATGTAAAATCAAGGGGCCAGTATTATCTCTCTTAAAGATGAGGTGAGGTCCCTCGATGGAAATACATATTAAGCAGGTGAAAAACAAAATCAAAAAAGATTATCAGTGGGTCTGGTGCCTCCAGACACAAACAGTCTCAGTTCCAAAGGGAAGCACCTGTCTCTCCACCTCCCTTCTCAGACCAAGGACTCTCATCATCTCTGAGGAATGAGTTCTCTTCCAGGCATCCAGGGGCAAAGCTCTAAGAAAAACTTCGGAAATAGGACATCCAAACCAAGGAGATGGATTCTGGGAGCTCAATAAGAGACAAAGGCAGAGAACACTTGGGAGACTCCCCCTGGTTCACTGAGAAAAGCATTTCCAAAGTAGGTCTGTGGAACCCTTGAGATCACCCAGAACCTTTTACAGGATCCAGGAGGACAAAACTATTTTTATAACATCACTTTGACACCATTTGCCTTTCATTATTTTGACATTTGCTAAGGTAGAACTTAGTAAGAATGGAAATTATAGTACCAACTGCAGTAGTAGTCATTCTTCACCACCACTTCTCACAGAAAAAAAAAAAAAATCCAAACCAAACCAGTTTCACTTCAAAATGTCCTGTTTAAATCACGAAAGCATATTTTCTATTTATCATCCTGAAATCCACATTTTTTAAAGGTCTGAAACGATGACAAGGACGTTCACATAAGGCATGTCTGCTACAGTCCAAAGGGCCTTGTCCCAGGGAGAAAAATGAAATGAATTAGCCTCTTCTTTTAGGCAATATCTTTTTTTTAAAGATTTATTTATTTATTTATACAAGCACTGTGTACAGTCAGAAGCATGGGAGGGTGAGAGAATTCACCAGAGCCAGAGCAGGGAGCAGAGCAGGCAGAAGGACCCAAGTCCACTGCTGGGGGGAGCAGCGGGCGGCAGGAGAGGTCTGCGAGCCATGTGGGACCCTCCTCCGGTGGCCGGGGAGCAGCCGGGGATCGAACCGGCGCCACAGAGGCCGCAGGCAGCTTCGCAACCCAGTGTTCAACCGCTGCGCCACTGGGGAGGCCCGGCAATAGCATTTTTAATTGAAGGAATGAATAGCTAAAACCATGGTTACTTAGATTAGTTGAATTGGCAGACACTTTCCTGAAAATGAATGTGAGTCTGTCCCTTTAAGAAATCAACTGACATAAAATAAATATTAATTAAAAAAAATCAAAAAATCAAAAAATCAACTGATGGCATTTGTTGCCTTGATAAAATGTAAACTCCCAGAGAAAACCAAAATTATGGAAAATTGAGTCCTGTTATTATATACTTGACAACTTACAGTATGTAGACTAATTTTTCTTTTGGGATCTGTGGTAAAAAACAAAGCATGTGATTTTAGATAACTTGACCCCGGTGTAATTAACACTGTATATCTATATACACATAGTGAAACAATAGGTAACTTTTAAAAAAAAATCATACAATTGTACAAGATCCGTTAATATACAAGAGAATGTATGGAGTTAATATAACAATAGGAAATATTCAATGACATTGTTTCAGGTTTCACTTTGCAAATAACCTTTGAGAAAATATTACTTATAAGTTATGATTTAGTATGAAAGTTGTAACAAAGTTGAATATCCATAATCTGAAGAGGTTATTAAAATACTATCCCTACATATTTCCATGAGATTGTATATTTTTTCATAGATTTCAAACAAAACATTAAATGTAGAAGAAACTATGAAAATAAAAGATCTTCTAATGAGACAAAAATGACACTTGCATAAATATAAAATGTGAAAGTTCCCCTCTTTTAATTATCCTTATATTTACAGAAAGTTATTTTCTTAAAAATGCTTTGTTAGGGCCTCCCTGGTGGTGCAAAGGGTTAAGAGGCAACCTATGAAGCTACCTGCAGGCACTGCAGCGTGAGTTCAATCCCTGGCCAGGGAGATACCCCACATAGTGCAGCAGACCTCTCCTGTCTAGCCCGCTGCTCCCCTCAGCAGTGTGTTTCAGTACATCTGCCTGATGTGCTCCCCCTCCGTCTCTGGTAAATCCTCTCACCCCAAGCATCTCTGGCCTGCACCCCAGCTCTTCTAGGCATAGGTAAATAAATCTTTACAAAATGCTTTGTTAGCATACATTGGTTATCAATATTCTAAAGTAAAGAAGTAATAACATCATTTTGAAAGGTTTTATTCTAGTAAAGTAAATATTTAAAGCTATAACCCACATAAAAAATTTACATGGGAGGGCCTCCCTGGTGGCGCAGCGGTTGAGCACTGGGTTGCAAAGCTGCCCGCAGCCTCTGAAGAGCCAATTCGATCCCTGGCTGCTCCCTGGCCACCAGAGGAGGGTCCCACATGGGGCGCAGACCACTCCCCTCAGCAGTGTACTTCGGTCCTTCTGCCTGCTCTGCTCCCCGCTCTGGCTCTGGTGAATTCTCTCATCCTCCCGCACTTCTGACTGTACCCAGTGCTTGTATAAATAAATGAACGAATCTTAAAAAAAAAAAGTTATACATGGGATCCGTAATAATTTGTGAGACTGCAGAGAAAGAAAAAAAAAATTGAGAAACGCTGACCCAATTTTGGGCCTGGATTCAGGGAGGCAACAGTGTGACAAAGGTCTTCGTGCATGTCTGGGCGGGGGGTGGAGGGGTGGAGGGGTGGTTCTCAAGGTCTCAGTCCCCAGGGCGCTGTCTGGGGCTGGAAGGTGACTGTTGGGGCTTCCTCATCTCCCCAGTTTCATTTCTCACAGCCTGGGCTTGTCCTCCTTCCTGGATACTGGTGACTCACCCCAGGTCTCACTCCCCATTGCCTGGAGGTCTCCAGAGCAGCCAATCAGCAGCCCCGCGGCTCCTGTTCCAAAGCCCTCCCCACCCGCCGGGACTCCGTCTCCCCAGCCCGGGTGGAGGCGCGTCCTGGGGGATGCGGGGCACAGCCCTCCTGCTCCTGCTCGCGGTGGCCGCGGCCCCGAGGGAGACCCGGGCGGGTGAGTGCGGGTCGGGAGGGGACAGGGCGCTACCAGAGGCGGGAGCGAGGGCGTGGGCGGGACGTGGGAAAGGCGCGACCTCGCCGCCGCCCTAGTTGTCCCCCCACGTCGGCCCAGCCCTGTCCTAGCCCCTTTCCGTCCCCCGAGACCCCAGCCTCCTTTTGCCCCCCGAGTCTCGGCTATTTTCGTCCCGCAGCCGCTTTTCGGTCTCACTCGTCTTTCACCCACTTTCTGTCTCGTGGGCGCCCCCCTGGGACTCGAGCCCCCGAAGGGGAGAAGAATAGCCCTGGTCTCCCCTCCCGCCCCCAGGCCCCCACTCCATGAGGTTTTTCCACACTGCGATGTCCCGGTCCGGCCTCGGGGAGCCCCGCTTCATTATCGTGGGCTACATGGACGGACGACACGCAGTTCGCGCGGTTCGACAGCGACTCCCCAGGTCAGAGCGCAGAGCCCCGGGCGCCCTGGGCGGAGCAGGCGGAGCAGGTGGAGCAGGAGGACTGGGACGAGGAGACGCGGATCCTAAGGGACAGCACACTGTGGTACCGCGCGCAGCTGGACTCCCTGCGCGGCCTCTACAACCAGAGCGAGAGCGGTGAGCTGGCGCGGGTGCGGGCCGGGTCAGCACCCCCATCCCCACGGACGGGGGGTCGCTCAGGGTCTCCCCCTCCAGGCTTCTCTGCAGCCTGCCCGGGAACAGCCCGCGGGACTTTCACCCCATTTCATTCTGGACAGGCTCTCACACCCTCCAGAGGATGTGTGGCAGCGACATGGGGCCCGACGGGTTCCTCCTCCGCGCGTACAGTCAGTTCGCCTACCACGGCGCCGATTACCTGGCCCTGAACGGGGACCTGCGCTCCTGGACCGCGGCGGACACGGCCGCTCAGATCACCCGGCGCCAGTGGGAGACCCAGGGTGAGGCAGAGAAATTCAGGAACTATGAGAAGGGCAAGTGCTTGAGGTGGCTGTGCACATTCCTGGAGTACGGGAAGGAGACTCCGCAGCGCACGGGTAAGAGGGGCCTGGAGGCCTCCCAGTCCTCCCCTGCCTGGAGTCACTGCGGGAAATGAGTCCTCTCTCTAGTCCCGAGAGGGGGGACTCCCCTGGGTTTCATGTTCTGCCCTAGAGAGACTCCCAGAGACTCCTGCTTCTCCTGAAGGACAGTGAAGGGATCCAGTCTCTCCTGAGAAAGACAGACAGTCCCTGACATCACATGTCACCGGGTCCTTTTGACCAGGGGCCTGTTTGAGAACCACGAGTTTCTCTCTCAGTCTTGTTTCTGGTCTGAGAACATTTTCAGTTATGTGATTCCTGCTTTTCTGTTCATTCACCTTCCACCCAGGTCAGGAATAAAAAGTCTGTGTTCCACTCCCTCTGCTTCATCCTACCCTGGGTTTTCATCCTCATTCTAGGACTTTCTAAGGAATAGGAGAATCTCACACATCCCCCCCAGATTAGCCTCTTTTTTACATTTTATGCTTCTTCCTGCCACACCAGTTGTCTTGTCTATTGTGAGGATGGTCTCATGAGGATTCTTCAGTGTCCATGGAGGAAACACAAAGTGAGTTTTCTGATTTACCACCTCAGATCCCCCAAAGACACGCATGACCCACCACCCCACCTCTGAGCATGAGGTCACCCTGAGGTGCTGGGCTCTGGACTTCTACCCAGCGGACATCACCCTGACCTGGCAGCGAGATGGGGAGGACCTGACCCAGGAGATGGAGCTGGTGGACACCAGGCCTGGGGGAGACGGAACCTTCCAGAAGTGGGCGGCTCTGGTGGTGCCTTTTGGAGAGGAGCAGAGATACACGTGCCATTTGCAGCATGAGGGGCTGCTGGAGCCCCAAGTCCTGAGATGGGGTGAGGAGGAGGATGTGGGCACTGAGGCTGTTCTCAGGGCCATCAGGAGCCCTTCTGGAGCCCTTCAGAGGGTCCGGATAAGGTCTGGGGCTCAGGGTATGATCTTCCCTTCCCTTCCAGTGCCCCTCCTCAGTCCTTCATCCCTACTTCGGGCATCATTGCTGGCCTGGTTCTCCTTGGAGCTGTGCTCACTGGAGCTGCAGTGGCTGCAGCTGTGATGTGGAGGAAGAAGAACTCAGGTAGGGAAGGTAGTGGGGTGATCTTGTCCACGGAGGGCTTTCACATCCCAGGGAGAACTTGTCCTGCCTGGTTAATGGGAAGTACCATCCACACACACGGGTGTTGCCCAGAGGGCATTTGGTCCAGTCCCCCTCATTTCCTTTCCTCATTTTCCCAGTCCTGACCTGGGTCTTTACTCACAGTTCTGGAAACTTCCCTGTTCTGCAGGATTAGAAGATTCCTTTAGGTCTTCTGACCTGACTGCTCCCTGGTCTCACATGATGTTTCTTCCCACAGGAGGACAAGGAGGAAGCTACACTCAGGTTGCAGGTAAATGTTTGATCCCTGAGCCCCTGGGGACAGTGTAGATGGACTCCATGGGGGAGTCACCCTCATCACTCCCTCCTGTGGTCTCATCTCTGACCAGGTTCTGTTTTGTTCTCAACCAGGCAGCGACAATGCCTAGGGCTCTGATATGTCTCTCAGCCCCTAAGGATCTTTTACAATGAACCTGATGAGGCTCCTGTTGTGCACACCTTGGACAGCAGGGTAATGGTGTCACTGTTGTTCTTAACTGTGATATTGAGCATTTGTTCATGTTTTTACTTTTCTATGACTACAGTTGCTGTTTGTATGGAAGTTTTGTACATTTTATAGAGGAAGTGCTATTTATTTATTACACTATTTGTCCTTTTTAAAATTGGGTTATTTCTTTCTGATCATTGAGTTTTAGGCATTATTTGTAGATACAGTCCTTTATCAGATTTGTGATTTGCAAATGTTCCTCCCACACTGTGACCTGAACTCCTTTACTGATGGGAAAGCAAACACTATTGCCCAGACAGGAGCATGGATATATATATATATATATATATATATATATATATATGTGTGTGTGTGTATTTTTTTTAGAAGAGAGAAGATAAATTGCTAACTGGTTTGAGCAGATAATGGCCGATTGGGGTGTTGGGGTGGAGGGGAATGACTTATGCATATCCTTGAGTGTTATTTAAATGTCCTTGTATGAGCATGAAATAATGCTT
>NW_023601322.1:54140818-54161946 GCF_014898055.3 Talpa occidentalis
ACATAAACTCATGCCATCTGGGGCAACATGGATGGAGCTAATGGAAATAAGCTCAAAGGAGAAAGACAAATATATCACTTAGATATAGATATAGAAAAATTAAACAAAGGGCTAGTTTAAGCTATCCCTTGAGTCTCCCAGGTGGTGCCTGACTACTGGCTGGGGCTGCAGACCAGCCCAGACTTTCTGGCCTGGCAGATGGATGGTGGACTGACCCTCTCTAGTTTGCCATCAAACTCACTTGACGACAAAGCCTGACTCCAGCTGACTGAATCCCCCATTGTGTCTTGTTTCACCTGCACCACCACTGGGTCCCCAGCCTCTGCTTTTTGCTGGGTCTGAGATAGATCTTGTACTGGATGTTGCATGTAATTTTTTGTTTGTTTGTTTTTAAGAATCATTTTTTATTTATTTATGCATACAAGAACTGGGTTATAGGCCAGAGGTGCAGACGGTGCAGAGGATTCACCAGACACAGAGTAGGGAGCAGAATAGGCCGATCCACTGAAATCCACTGCTGAGGGGAGTAGTGGGTGAGACAGGAGAGGTCTGCTGCCCCATGTGTGTTGCTCCCTGGCCAGGGATCAAACTCAGTTCTAAGCAGTGATAGCACTCAGAGTTAAACCTTATGCCACCAGGGAGGCCCTGTTTTTTTATTTTTTTACATCTTTTGATATTATTTAAAATGATAGAAGCACTCCTACTGCTCTACTTTCATAATAAACATGCTCCTTCCTCCCAACCTTTGGCTCAGGTCGGGTTTACCCGTGTCTTTGTCACCTTTACTCAGTGTCCATCTCTCATGACAGAGCAAGCTCCATGTCTCCAGGGTCCTCTCTCTGCTCCCCATTGTGTCTACAGGGGAGGCAGCTTGGGGAGGCAGGAGCCAGCCAGGGAGAGGGATTCTGGGAAGTGAAGAGGAGGCAAATGCAGAGAACACTTGGGAGATGCTCCCTGGTTCACTGAGAAAAGCATTTCTCAAAGTGTGGTTGTGGAATCCTTGAAGTCACCCAGAGCCTGTCACAGGATCCTCGAGGTCAAAACTATTTTGAAAATGTCACTTAGACACCATTGACTTTTTCACTATTTTGACATCTGCTGAGAGGTAAAACTTACTAAAAATGGAGTTTATATTACTAACTGCAGTTATTCTTCACAAGTACTTACCTCAGAAACACAACTCCAAGCCAGTTTCATTTCAAGGTGTCTTGGTTGAAGCATTAAAAATTATCTTCATCATTCTATCATCTTCGATCCACATTTTACAGCACCTGATGCGATGACACGCAAGTGAACACACCACACTCCTGCTGCGTTCCCAGTTATTATGTGCCAAGAAAATATTTGCATGTGATGAATTAGACTATTTTTCTTTTTTTGTAGGCAATACCATCTTCACATGAAGAAATGAATGACAAAATCTGTGGTTATTTGATTTGGTTAATTAGCAGACATTGTCCTGAAAATGAGTGTGTGCTCCTTTAAGAAAATCAACTGACACGGGCCTCCCTTGGTGGCACAGGTGTTGTGCGCTGGGCTGTGATCCCTGGCCACCAGCTAGGGTCCCACATGGCACTCAGACCTCTCTGGCTGCCCGCTGCTCCCCTCAGCAGTGTATTTCATTGTTCTGCCTGTTCTGCTCCCCACTCTGGCTCTGGTGAATTCTCTCACCTTTCCGTACTTCTGACTGTACCCAGTGCTTGTGTAAATAAATAAATAAATCTTTAAAAAAAAAAAAAAGAAAATCAACTGACAATTGATAACTGAGAGTAACTTCACCTTGACCAAATATAAGTGCTCAGAAAAAAACAGAATCATGAAATTGTGTCCTATCACTTGACAACTTCCAGTAGACTTTTACTTTTTGGATTTGTAGTGAAAAATAAAATGAATTTTTTAAAATAATTTGATTCTGGTGTAATAAACATTGAAAACCTTTATAACTTGTGGAACAATATATTACTTTTAAAAAATCACACATTAAAACTAACTGCAGTTAGTTTTATGCAAGAGAGGGCTATGGAAATGTAACAGAATAAGAAATATTCAGTGACATAGTTTCAGGTATCGTTTTGCAAATAACCTGGGAGAAAATACCACCTGTATAGATTTAATTTAGTATCAAAGTGGAATATTCACAATAATGTGAAAACACTACTCCAACATATTTGTGTGAGGCTGTAGACATTTTTTCATAGTCTTCAACCAGAACCACAGCTAAATGCAGAAGGAAGCATGAAATTCCTACTGTCTTCTAATGAGACAGACAAAAAAAAACAAAAAACAAAAAACAAAAGACAAAAAAAAACAATGAGACAGACAAGAAAGACAACTGCAAACATAAAACAGGTGAAAGATCCATTCTTCCCATTGCCCTGATTATTTTCAGAAATAAGTTATTTTTCTTAAGAACACTTTCTATTAACATGCTTGGATTATTACTATTATTCTAAATAAACAGCTGCATGATCAAACTCAGTTTTATTCCCAGTGTGATAAATACGGGGATACCTCCTAAACAAGATTATACTTGGGATACCTCCTAAACAAGATTATACTTGGCGTCCTCCCTAATTTGTAAGACTGGACATGGATCCTGGAAGGAAAATGACTGAGAATCGCAGACCCAGCGCTTGGGTCATGGAGACAGGGTGACAAGCTTTGGGTGAGGAGAGGAGGGGCCAGAGCAAAGCCCCAGGTCCCCTAGTCTGGTTCTCATAGTTCGAGGCCCCAGGGCTGTGTCTAGGGCAGGAAGGTTACTGTTGGGGATACCCCACTGCCCCCTTAGCCTCACTTCTGTCTCCACCACCTGTGCTGGGCCCTGGACACTTGTGACTCTTCCCCAGTTCTCAGTCCCAGTGCCTGGAGGCTCCCAGAGAACCAGTCAGCATCACTGCCTGCCCAAGTAAGTCTCCACCCACCAGCCTGGAGTCAGAAGCTCCCCAGACCCCAGCAGTGCTGGTCATGGGGCCCCAACCTCCTCCTGCTGCTTCTCTCCAGGGCTCTGACCCAGACAGACACCTGGGCTGGTGAGAGCAGGGTGGAGGGAAAAGGCTTCTGCAGAGGAAGCTGCTGCCTTAGGCCCCGCTGTCACCCCCGTGGCCCCCTCAGTCCTGGTCCCTTTCTGTCCCCCCACCCTGCCTCCTCCTTTTGTCCCCCTGAGTCTTGCCCCTTCTGGACCCGATGCCCATGTTTAGTCTCTGGAGCTCCCTCCCTCCTGGACACTTTCTCCCCTGCCCCATCTCCCCCGGACTCAGGACCTGCCCAGGGGGGAGGGTCCGCCGGCTTCACCCCTCCCCGGCCCCAGGCTCCCCCTCTCTGAGGCTTTTAGAAATGGTGATGTCCCACCCGGCCTCGGGGAGCCCCGGTACCTCGCGGGGGGCTACGTGGACGACACGCAGTTCGGGGTTCGACAGCGACTCCCCGGGCCAGAGCGCGGAGCCGCGGGCACCTGGGTGGGCGGTCGGGCGAGGAGACGCGGCTCCGCAGACACTCGGCGCGGAGGCTCCAAGCGCTCCTGGAGGTCCCGCGCGGCCGCCGCAGCCAGAGCCCGGCCGGGGAGCAGCGCTGGCCCGGGCGGGTCACCGCTCCCGCCCCACCCCCTGCCCCTAGTCTCGGGGCCCGTGACCCCCGAGGCCGTGGCCCCTGCCAGGCCCCTTGACCAGGGAAGAGCCCGCGGGACTTTCACCCTTTAGGTTTTTTTTTTTTTTTTTTTAACCAAAGAGTAATGTGTTTATTTCACTTGAATTCTTAAAAATACTTTTTTTCGTCAGTTGACACATAAAATGTCCTAATATAAAAAAATTCATTAAAAAAGGAAAGCATGAAAAAACAGGCCCAAAATGTTAAGATTTTATTTACAAAGCTTCTTCGTTGTACCGAAAGTAAAAATGCTGTTACAACTTCAGCATAACTGGTAGTCACAGATGGTGATTCACCAATCACAGCTGTCCCCGCTACAGCAAGTCTTACACGAAAACCTAACAACGCTTACAATTTTGTTGGGGTGAAGTCCCCAAGCTTGGTGGTGGATTTCCAAGAGGGACTCAATGGAGGGCGGAATGTCACAGGAACTGTTCTTTGGCTCTTTGGGTGGGTGGGTGTCCTGGGGTTTGTGTCACAGCTACCTGTTTTTTTTTTAAACATCTACCAAATCCTCATGCGCAGTCCAACCAATACTGAACAGTTCGCTCTTTTTTTTTTAAAAGTTTATTTGGGTTTTAATCATCTTCTCCTTCATCATCTGTTTCCCGCTTCCTTTTTTCTCCTTTTCCGCTCTCTTCCTCCTCTTCATCCTCATCCTCGTCATCTTCATCTTCATCAGCTTCTCCATCCTGTCCAAAATCTCCTTCCTCCCCACTGACTTCGTCTTCGTCCTCGTCTTCGTCCCCTTCTACATCTTCATCCTCATCCTCATCCTCTTCATCATCACACTCTTCCTCCTCACCATCCGCATCTTCCTCCTCCTCTGCAGCTTCTCCTTCTCCATCCTCCTCCTCTTCATCCACACCATCCACCTCAGCATCTGAGCCGGAGGCTTCTCCATCCTCTTGGTCACAGCCGTCCAGACAGGTCAGCCGAGGCAGAAGCTTGAAAACACCCTCTCGGTGGTCATTCAGGTCAGTGACCTCACAGTTACACAGATCCAGGCTTTTCAGACATTCCAACCTTTTCAAAGTTTCCAAGGTGCTGGTGTCTTTCAGTTTATTTCCACTTAAGTTAAGATGTTTGAGATTTGGAAGTTTTTCTGCTAACATGTCCAGAACGCCGAAGATTCTATTGTCACTGAGCTCAAGCTTTTTCAATTTAGGTAGTTTGGGGAGATGTGAGACTGAAATCCAGCCTACACTTATCAAACTGAGGAACTCTAAGTTCACAGATTCATCTGCCAGCCCTCAATTTTCCCGTCATTTGCTTTGCAATTGTCCAGGACAAGTTCTGGAACCGCGGCCAGGTCCGGTTCCTCGGCTCTAGGTGGATCCTCCTCTTCATTTCCACGATTCCCTCTTCCCCGCTCTTCAAACTTCACTTTCCGAGGCAGAGGCGGAGGCTCCCAGCCCGCGCAGCGAGAGCCGTCGGGAGGGGTCTGCTCGCGGCAGACCTTCCCTTCCCTTCCAGTGCCACCTCCTCAGTTCTCCATCCTTGCCGTGGTCCTCATTTCCGGCTCGGTTTTCTTTGGAGGTGCACACAAGGTGGCTTCATGTGTGAAGGGAAAGAAGAAGTGCTCAGGTAGGGAAGGGAGTGGGGGATCTTGTCCACTGAGGACTTTCAGGTCCCAGGGAGAACTTGCCCTACCTGGTTAATAGGAAGTACCATCCACACATGTGTGTTGCCCAGAGGGCATTTGGTCCAGTCCCCCTTCATCTCCTTTCTTCATTTTTCCAAGTCCTGATCTGGGACTTTACTCACAGTTCTGGAAACTTCCCTGTGGTGCAGGATTAGAAGATTCTTTTAGGCTTCTGACCTGACTCCTCCCTGGTCTCACATGATGCTTCTTCCCACAGGAGGACAAGGAGGAAGCTACACTCAGGCTGCAGGTAAGTGTGGATCAGGGGTTTGATCCCTGAGCCCCTGGGGACAGTGTAGATGGAGCCCATGGGGGAGTCACTCTCATCAGTTCCTCCCGTGGTCTCATCTCTGACCAAGTTTTGTTGTGTTCTCCCCCAGGCAGCCACAGTCCCAGTGCTCTGAAGTGTATCTCAGTCCCTATAAGTGAGACCCTGGAGGACTGCAGTGGAGGTGGGGGTTGAGGCAGAGAGGCTGGGACTAGGTGACGGGGATGCTTTCAGGAGGACATCTTGAGAATGCAGTGGACCATTGATAATGTTAACACGCAGGTAATTCACCTGAGTTTCTTCATGATTATTTTCTTTCACAGTGAGAGACAGCCTTGTGTTGGCCTGAGTGTTACAGGATTTCTTTTTGCCCACATTTTGTGCCTTTATGATGCCCTTGCTTAAACCTTCACACCTGCGAGAATGGCCCATATCCAGAGGACCAAAACAACAAGTACTGGCAAGGATGTGCAAAAAAGGGGACAGTCCTGCGTTATTTTTGGATAAAGACTGAGCCAGCCCTTCTGGAAACAGTACTGAGGTTTCTTATAAGGGTGAATGTGGTTCTGCCTTTGGACCCAGCAATTCTACAGAGAGCATCTACTCGCAGAGGATAAATACTCTCCTGTGACGGGACCTGCACTCCCGTCACCACTGCAGCACTATTTACAGTAGCCAAGCTATGGGAACCACCTACATGCCCCAGACAGGTGGGAAATTAAGAAGCAGCTGGGATTACACGTATACATATATGTACATATACTGGTGACTCCAAAGGAGAGGAACGTTGGGGTTTGGGGGAGGGAGCTGTCAGGGGTGAAGATGCCACCACATCCTAGCAGGGGCCAGGGTGGGGGAGGGGTCCTGCCCAGCTCTTTACACATCAGGCCAACCATGTGGTATTTCTAAACCTCCTCCTCTTCTTCAGGGCCAATGCTTTTTCAGTCCTGCTCAGAAGCTGTTTCTCCATGGAACTGTATTTACTGAGGTGTTGTTCTGACACTCTTTACTCTGTGTGCGATTTGAATTAATTTATTCTGGGGCTGGATGTTAATTCACTTCCCATCATCTTATGTTGTATATCCTGTCTCTCCTGTTACACACACGCATACACACACACACACTGGAAGGGGGCACATGCACGCACTCCCCTCTCCTTGGGAACCAGATACTCACTCAGCACTGGGGGTTACTCTGACTCTCTGTCTCTGGTTCCCCTCAGAGCCGCCCTCTCTGCAGTGTCTCTACTCAGCGGTGTCTTAGCAGCCCCAGGAGTCCCTAAACCTCCTGCCTCTGACCTTGTGGGAAAACAGCCCCTCACCCTGTATGATAGTGAGGAGGCGAAGGCAGAGTCCTGAGGTCAGTGACTGATGGAAGAGATAATTTACTTTTTTTTTCTTTTTCCCCTCGCTGTATTACTCAATTGAGATTAGCATTGGTTTACACACCGAAAGTGTTCAGAGACAAGGGTCACACCGCTTCAGATGTTTGTTACCACATCACACCCACCCTAAGGGCACCCATAGTTCTTCACCATAGTCCACTGGGCCCTCTTCCTACTTTGTTTCCTACTCTTACCCCAGCCCATAGCTTCAATTCTGCAGTCATATATAGAGAGTATGTTTTGGTTTAGTTTATGTTTTGGTTTAGTCTGTCCATGTTTTGTTTCTTTATATTCCAAATATGAATGAAATCATCCAGTATTTAACTTTTTCGCTTCAAACTTATTTCACTTAGCATAATCCCATCCATATCTATCCATGTTGTTGCAAATCCAATATTTCATCTTTTTCACAGCCAAGTAGTATTCCATTGTGTATATAGTTTGTGTTCTTTATCCCCTCATCTGTCATTCAGCACTTACGTTGTCTCCATAGCTTGAAATTGGTAGACAGTGCTGCAGTGACCATAGGAGGCGCATATTCCTCAGTATTAGTGTGTGTGTTTTTTTTAAAGATTTATTTATTTATTTATACAAGCACTAGGTACAGTAAGAAGCACGGAGGGTGAGAGAATTCACCAGAGCCAGAGCGGGGAGCAGAACAGGCAGACTGACGAAATACACTGCTGAGGGGAGCAGCAGGCGAGACAGGAGAGGTCTGTCGCGCCATGTGGGACCCTCGCCGGTAGCTGGGGAATGAACCAGTGCTGCAGAGGCCGCGGGCACGGGGAGGTCCCTCAGAATTAGTGTTTTTACCTTCTTTGGATAAATACCAAGGAATGGGATGCTTGACCATGTGACAGGTCCATTTTGAGGAACCTTCATATTCTTTTTTCCATAGGGGCAGGACCAATCTGCTATCCATAGAAAAGAAAGGTTCCAGGTTACCGCCCCACTCAAGGAAAGGTGGAGCTGAGCAGGGATGAGAAGCTAAAGAAGAGGAAGAAGATGTGGAGTAAGATAAGGAAAGAAGACTGGAGGAGGAGCATGGAGCAGGGAGACATGTGAAGAAGAAGCCAGGCTTGCTCCTCAGGCTTGGACTTGTGCCAGGGAGTTGAGGACATGGAAAGAGACACGTGAAATAGACAAAGACATGGGTGAGAGGCCCATGGGGAGGCTGACAATGGCAGCTGTTATCTTGATGTGGATTTTGATTTTGCTCTTTTCCTTTCAGACTTGCATGGCCCCTCCTGTCCTTTCCCATGGGTCTCTACCAGTAGCCTTGGTACCAGTAGCCTTAGCCTTGTGGCAGGTCTTCGGGCTTCAGTGGGCCTGCTTTGGGCCAAGCCTGTTTGGCTGGGCATTTACCCATGAGGGGACGGGTAGCTTTGGGTGCTTCACTTGGAAACTATTCTAATTGTATTCTTTCTCTTCTCTCTCTCTATTGCACACTGATTCTCTATTTTATACTAGTTGTATTAAAGTTCTTTTCTATTGAAGGTCTTACACTTCAGAGTATGTTTTGTCTTTATGCAGCTGATGGCAGATCCCATGTAGAGTGTGCAGTTTTGAGGATCCAGGGAACCCCTCATTCTGCCCACTAACAGGACCAGTCTCCATTCCCACCCACCATGTGCCAGAGTTCCTTTTCCTCCACATCCTTCAATGGGCCATTCTCACAGTGTGAGGTGGTAACTCATTGTGGTTTTAATTGGCATTTTCCTGACAGCACATGATGACAAACATTTATCCACACACCTATTGGCCACATGTGTGTCTTCTTTAGAAAAATACCTATTTAGCTCCTCTGCCCCTAGTTTGAGTTGTTTTCTTGTTTTGGAGTTCTTTGTAGATTTTGGATATTAACTCCTTGTTGGATTGATGATGTGCAAATAGTTTCTCCGATTTGATATTGTCTTTTCATTTTAACGATAGTTTCCTTCACTAATTAGAAGCTTTTTAGTCTGATATGATTCCATTAGTTTCTTTTAGCTTTTGTTTCCTTGGAGCACAGGAGACATTGGGGCAGTGAAAATACTCTGCATGATATTCTCATGATAGACACAGGTCATTAAATGTCCAACACCCCGAGAATGGACAACACCAGAGTGAACCCAAAGGAAAACCATGACTCTGCAACTACGACGTGCGGGTTCATCACTTGTAACCCACATGTCAGTCTGGTCTTAACACATGATTTGGTCATGATGTGTGAAGAGTTTTATAAGTTGAGGAATGAAGTGTAATTTACTTTAGAAAGCATATTTCATGCTCATACAAGGACATTTAAATAACACTCAAGGATATGCATAAGTCATTCCCCTCCACCCCCAACACCCCAATCGGCCATTATCTGCTCAAAACCAGTTAGCAATTTATCTTCTCTCTTCTAAAAAAAAACACACACACACACACACACACACACACACACATATATATATATATATATATATATATATATCTCCATGCTCCTGTCTGGGCAATAGTGTTTGCTTTCCCATCAGTAAAGGAGTTCAGGTCACAGTGTGGGAGGAAACATTTGCAAATCACAAATCTGATAAAGGACTGTATCTACAAATAATGCCTAAAACTCAATGATCAGAAAGAAATAACCCAATTTTAAAAAGGACAAAATAGTGTAATAAATAAATAGCACTTCCTCTATAAAAATGTACAAAACTTCCATACAAACAGCAACTGTAGTCATAGAAAAGTAAAAACGAACAAATGCTCAATATCACAGTTAAGAACAACAGTGACACCATCACCCTGCTGTCCAAGGTGTGCACAACAGGAGCCTCATCAGGTTCATTGTAAAAGATCCTTAGGGGCTGAGAGACATATCAGAGCCCTAGGCATTGTCGCTGCCTGGTTGAGAACAAAACAGAACCTGGTCAGAGATGAGACCACAGGAGGGAGTGATGAGGGTGACTCCCCCATGGAGTCCATCTACACTGTCCCCAGGGGCTCAGGGATCAAACATTTACCTGCAACCTGAGTGTAGCTTCCTCCTTGTCCTCCTGTGGGAAGAAACATCATGTGAGACCAGGGAGCAGTCAGGTCAGAAGACCTAAAGGAATCTTCTAATCCTGCAGAACAGGGAAGTTTCCAGAACTGTGAGTAAAGACCCAGGTCAGGACTGGGAAAAATGAGGAAAGGAAATGAGGGGGGACTGGACCAAATGCCCTCTGGGCAACACCCGTGTGTGTGGATGGTACTTCCCATTAACCAGGCAGGACAAGTTCTCCCTGGGACGTGAAAGCCCTCAGTGGACAAGATCACCCCACTTCCTTCCCTACCTGAGTTCTTCTTCCTCCACATCACAGCTGCAGCCACCGCAGCTCCAGTGAGCACAGCTCCAAGGAGAACCAGGCCAGCAATGATGCCCGAAGTAGGGATGAAGGACTGAGGAGGGGGCACTGGAAGGGAAGGGAAGATCATACCCTGAGCCCCAGACCTTATCCGGACCCTCTGAAGGGCTCCAGAAGGGCTCCTGATGGCCCTGAGAACAGCCTCAGTGCCCACATCCTCCTCCTCACCCCATCTCAGGACTTGGGGCTCCAGCAGCCCCTCATGCTGCACATGGCACGTGTATCTCTGCTCCTCTCCAAAAGGCACCACCAGAGCCGCCCACTTCTGGAAGGTTCCGTCTCCCCCAGGCCTGGTGTCCACCAGCTCCATCTCCTGGGTCAGGTCCTCCCCATCTCGCTGCCAGGTCAGGGTGATGTCCGCTGGGTAGAAGTCCAGAGCCCAGCACCTCAGGGTGACCTCATGCTCAGAGGTGGGGTGGTGGGTCATGCGTGTCTTTGGGGGATCTGAGGTGGTAAATCAGAAAATTCACTTTGTGTTTCCTCCATGGACACTGAAGAATCCTCATGAGACCATCCTCACAATAGACAAGACAACTGGTGTGGCAGGAAGAAGCATAAAATGTAAAAAAGAGGCTAATCTGGGGGGATCTGTGAGATTCTCCTATTCCTTAGAAAGTCCTAGAATGAGGATGAAAACCCAGGGTAGGATGAAGCAGAGGGAGTGGAACACAGACTTTTTATTCCTGACCTGGGTGGAAGGTGAATGAACAGAAAAGCAGGAATCACATAACTGAAAATGTTCTCAGACCAGAAACAAGACTGAGAGAGAAACTCGTGGTTCTCAAACAGGCCCCTGGTCAAAAGGACCCGGTGACGTGTGATGTCAGGGACTGTCTGTCTTTCTCAGGAGAGACTGGATCCCTTCACTGTCCTTCAGGAGAAGCAGGAGTCTCTGGGAGTCTCTCTAGGGCAGAACATGAAACCCAGGGGAGTCCCCCCTCTCGGGACTAGAGAGAGGACTCATTTCCCGCAGTGACTCCAGGCAGGGGAGGACTGGGAGGCCTCCAGGCCCCTCTTACCCGTGCGCTGCGGAGTCTCCTTCCCGTACTCCAGGAATGTGCACAGCCACCTCAAGCACTTGCCCTTCTCATAGTTCCTGAATTTCTCTGCCTCACCCTGGGTCTCCCACTGGCGCCGGGTGATCTGAGCGGCCGTGTCCGCCGCGGTCCAGGAGCGCAGGTCCCCGTTCAGGGCCAGGTAATCGGCGCCGTAGGCGAACCAACTGTACGCGCGGAGGAGGAGCCCGTCGGGCCCCACGTCGCTGCCACACATCCTCTGGAGGGTGTGAGAGCCTGTCCAGAATGAAATGGGGTGAAAGTCCCGCGGGCTGTTCCCGGGCAGGCTGCAGAGAAGCCTGGAGGGGGAGACCCTGAGCGACCCCCCGTCCGTGGGGATGGGGGTGCTGACCCGGCCCGCACCCGCGCCAGCTCACCGCTCTCGCTCTGGTTGTAGAGGCCGCGCAGGGAGTCCAGCTGCGCGCGGTACCACAGTGTGCTGTCCCTTAGGATCCGCGTCTCCTCGTCCCAGTCCTCCTGCTCCACCTGCTCCGCCTGCTCCGCCCAGGGCGCCCGGGGCTCTGCGCTCTGACCTGGGGAGTCGCTGTCGAACCGCGCGAACTGCGTGTCGTCCATGTAGCCCACGATAATGAAGCGGGGCTCCCCGAGGCCGGACCGGGACATCGCAGTGTGGAAAAACCTCCCGCCTGGGGGCGGGAGGGGAGACCAGGGCTATTCTTCTCCCCTTCGGGGGCTCGAGTCCCAGGGGGGCGCCCACGAGACAGAAAGTGGGTGAAAGACGAGTGAGACCGAAAAGCGGCTGCGGGACGAAAATAGCCGAGACTCGGGGGGCAAAAGGAGGCTGGGGTCTCGGGGGGACGGAAAGGGGCTAGGACAGGGCTGGGCCGACGTGGGGGGACAACTAGGGCGGCGGCGAGGTCGCGCCTTTCCCACGTCCCGCCCACGCCCTCGCTCCCGCCTCTGGTAGCGCCCTGTCCCCTCCCGACCCGCACTCACCCGCCCGGGTCTCCCTCGGGGCCGCGGCCACCGCGAGCAGGAGCAGGAGGGCTGCGCCCCCCATCCCCCAGGACGCGCCTCCACCCGGGCTGGGGAGACGGAGTCCCGGCGGGTGGGGAGGGCTTTGGAACAGGAGCCGCGGGGCTGCTGATTGGCTGCTCTGGAGACCTCCAGGCAATGGGGAGTGAGACCTGGGGTGAGTCACCAGTATCCAGGAAGGAGGACAAGCCCAGGCTGTGAGAAATGAAACTGGGGAGATGAGGAAGCCCCAACAGTCACCTTCCAGCCCCAGACAGCGCCCTGGGGACTGAGACCTTGAGAACCACCCCTCCACCCCTCCACCCCCCGCCCAGACATGCACGAAGACCTTTGTCACACTGTTGCCTCCCTAAATCCAGGCCCAAGAATTGGGTCAGCGTTTCTCAATTTTTTTTTTCTTTCTCTGCAGTCTCACAAATTATTACGGATCCCATGTATAACTTTTTTTTTTTAAAGATTCGTTCATTTATTTATACAAGCACTGGGTACAGTCAGAAGTGCGGGAGGATGAGAGAATTCACCAGAGCCAGAGCGGGGAGCAGAGCAGGCAGAAGGACCGAAGTACACTGCTGAGGGGAGTGGTCTGCGCCCCATGTGGGACCCTCCTCTGGTGGCCAGGAGCAGCCAGGGATCGAATTGGCTCTTCAGAGGCTGCCGGCAGCTTTGCAACCCAGTGCTCAACCGCTGCGCCACCAGGGAGGCCCTCCCATGTAAATTTTTTATGTGGGTTATAGCTTTAAATATTTACTTTACTAGAATAAAACCTTTCAAAATGATGTTATTACTTCTTTACTTTAGAATATTGATAACCAATGTATGCTAACAAAGCATTTTGTAAAGATTTATTTACCTATGCATAGAAGAGCTGGGGTGCAGGCCAGAGATGCTTGGGGTGAGAGGATTTACCAGAGACGGAGAGGGGAGCACATCAGGCAGATGTACTGAAACACACTGCTGAGGGGAGCAGCGGGCTAGACAGGAGAGGTCTGCTGCACTATGTGGGGTATCTCCCTGGCCAGGGATTGAACTCACGCTGCAGTGCCTGCAGGTAGCTTCATAGGTTGCCTCTTAACCCTTTGCACCACCAGGGAGGCCCTAACAAAGCATTTTTAAGAAAATAACTTTCTGTAAATATAAGGATAATTAAAAGAGGGGAACTTTCACATTTTATATTTATGCAAGTGTCATTTTTGTCTCATTAGAAGATCTTTTATTTTCAGTTTCTTCTACATTTAATGTTTTGTTTGAAATCTATGAAAAAATATACAATCTCATGGAAATATGTAGGGATAGTATTTTAATAACCTCTTCAGATTATGGATATTCAACTTTGTTACAACTTTCATACTAAATCATAACTTATAAGTAATATTTTCTCAAAGGTTATTTGCAAAGTGAAACCTGAAACAATGTCATTGAATATTTCCTATTGTTATATTAACTCCATACGTTCTCTTGTATATTAACGGATCTTGTACAATTGTATGATTTTTTTTTTAAAGTTACCTATTGTTTCACTATGTGTATATAGATATACAGTGTTAATTACACCGGGGTCAAGTTATCTAAAATCACATGTTTTGTTTTTTACCACAGATCCCAAAAGAAAAATTAGTCTACATACTGTAAGTTGTCAAGTATATAATAACAGGACTCAATTTTCCATAATTTTGGTTTTCTCTGGGAGTTTACATTTTATCAAGGCAACAAATGCCATCAGTTGATTTTTTGATTTTTTTAATTAATATTTATTTTATGTCAGTTGATTTCTTAAAGGGACAGACTCACATTCATTTTCAGGAAAGTGTATGCCAATTCAACTAATCTAAGTAACCATGGTTTTAGCTATTTATTCCTTCAATTAAAAATGCTATTGCCGGGCCTCCCCGGTGGCGCAGCGGTTGAACGCTGGGTTGTGAAGCTGCCTGCGGCCTCTGTGGCGCTGGTTCGATCCCCGGCTGCTCCCCGGCCACCGGAGGAGGGTCCCACATGGCTCGCAGACCTCTCCTGCCGCCCGCTGCTCCCCTCAGCAGTGGACTTGGGTCCTTCTGCCTGCTCTGTTCCCCGCTCTGGCTCTGGTGAATTCTCTCACCCTCCCGCACTTCTGACTGTACCCAGTGCTTGTATAAACAAACAAAAAAACAAACAAATAAAACATGCCTCTATTAAAAAAAAAATGCTATTGCCTAGGGCCTCCCTGGTGGCGCAGCGTTAAGAAGCTGCCTGCAGCCTCTGCAGCGGGTTTCCATCCCCGCCGGCAGGGCAAGGGTCCCAGATGGCACACAGACCTCTCCTGATGCCCAGCTGCTCCCCTCAGCAGTGTGTTTCGGCAGTCTGCCTGCTCTGCTCCCTGCTCTGGCTCTGGTGAATTCTCTCACCCTCCCATGCTTCTGACTGTACACAGTGCTTGTATAAATAAATAAATAAATCTTTAAAAAAAAAAAAGATATTGCCTAAAAGAAGAGGCTAATTCACTTCATTTTTCTCCCTGGGACACGGCCCTTTGGACTGTAGCAGACATGCCTTATGTGAACGTCCTTGTCATCGTTTCAGACCTTTAAAAAATGTGGATTTCAGGATGATAAATAGAAAATATGCTTTCGTGATTTAAACAGGACATTTTGAAGTGAAACTGGTTTGGTTTGGATTTTTTTTTTTTTTCTGTGAGAAAGTGGTGGTGAAGAATGACTACTACTGCAGTTGGTACTATAATTTCCATTCTTACTAAGTTCTACCTTAGCAAATGTCAAAATAATGAAAGGCAAATGGTGTCAAAGTGATGTTATAAAAATAGTTTTGTCCTCCTGGATCCTGTAAAAGGTTCTGGGTGATCTCAAGGGTTCCACAGACCTACTTTGGAAATGCTTTTCTCAGTGAACCAGGGGGAGTCTCCCAAGTGTTCTCTGCCTTTGTCTCTTATTGAGCTCCCAGAATCCATCTCCTTGGTTTGGATGTCCTATTTCCGAAGTTTTTCTTAGAGCTTTGCCCCTGGATGCCTGGAAGAGAACTCATTCCTCAGAGATGATGAGAGAGAGTCCTTGGTCTGAGAAGGGAGGTGGAGAGACAGGTTCTTCCCTTTGGAACTGAGACTGTTTGTGTCTGGAGGCACCAGACCCACTGATAATCTTTTTTGATTTTGTTTTTCACCTGCTTAATATGTATTTCCATCGAGGGACCTCACCTCATCTTTAAGAGAGATAATACTGGCCCCTTGATTTTACATGTGTTTAATGCATCTGACTTGATGCTCCCAAAGTGCGGCAGGCTGCGCCTCCCATGCTGTCTCTTGACATGGTCTGGGCATTGGGGGAGACTCCCTAGAAGCAGGGAGTTCCTGTGCTCCCCCAAAGAGGGAAAGTTGTACTTCCCAGAAGAGGGGAGTTCTTGCACTTCCCAAAGAAGATCTGAACTAGGGAGTCTCCATGGCAAAGCCTGCTAAAGCTCTCCTCTTTGTTCTTGGTTAATGCAGAAGTTAATTAGTAATTGGCATATGAAAACCCAATTCGGACCTAGACATTAATTGATTTGTTATTCTTACACCTGAATTAGTATCAAGAAAGTAAATAATGCAAAAGGTATAGCTAGGAAAGAAATGTTCAGCCCTGAGAACTATGGAGAACATGCTGCCCTGAACCAGCTGTGCTTGGAAACCATAGCCTAACCTGGGGGGTACCTGTTTGTGGTAACAATACATTTCCTGGTGTAGGCAAGAGGTCAATAGTTCGCAGGCCTTGTGGAGGTTAGGAATTTCTAGTTAAGAGTTAGACTTCAGTAGAACTTACATAGATTTGATAAGTTGTTTTAGACCACTTTGAAGTAATTAATATGTTAACCAAGTTAATTGAGTACTAGGAGATAGACTGATTTTAGTAATTGAATATAGAATAGGAATTTTACACCCATTTTTGTAATTGGGAAAGTTTAATTGTTGCCAAATGTTGTGCTGTCTTGTATGATTGATCATGCTAGTAAATGAGCTATACCTAGGAAACTAATTGTTCTTAGGTTACCAAAGAAATGACCTACAGATGTAAGGTCAAGGGAGTCTTTACATGATCATGAGAAAATATGTATTGATTGTCTTTGCTCTGCTTCAATGCTTACGCTGATGTATTCCCACCGCTTGCCTTAAGGTATAAATAAAGAACCACTGAGACCCTCAGTAGGAGATACTTGCATGAACTAAGGTGTCTGTGTCTACCTCACTTCTGCCTCGCGCCACTTCCCCTTAGCCCTCCGAGAAAGAGAAAAAACTTTCACCGACTCCATCCTCTCCTTTCTGAGATCCCTGACACGACTTCTAGCTGGAGCTGGTCTCCAGCACCAAAGCATGAAGAGCTGTGCTATCCAACAGAAAGTTCTGGAAGAAAAAAAATGTTCTATATTTGTACTGATCTATATGGTGCCTCTAACTATTGAACACTTGAAATTTGGCTCATAAGCTGAGATATTGCATATTTTACTATATATCATTTAAAATTAAAAAGCCATATGTGGCTAGTAGCTACCATATTGACAGTACATACTGAACTTTCAGTATCTGCCCCCCAATATTTGTTGTATAATAAAATTGTATAGTAAAATATAATGTATAATAAAATTACCTTCATGTGGAAGTCATGGATTTTTCTACACGGGTTTTATGTATATCCTTAAAATATGGCATATCCAAATAGTTTAATTAACATGTATTTTAACAACAGATGGAGAGGCAAGATCCCAAATCTGAATACAAACTCTGTCTAATCCCTGAATGACCACTAAACTGTGCTGAGGTGTGGGACACTCAAGAGAAACTGCTGGAAAACCAGAAAGAACTTAGAGGGCGTTCTACCCTTGAGTGACAGACTCATCCTGGTGTAATCTGTGAATCTGCACCTAAGACTGATGGCTTCCCCAATCCACACACGCTCAGAGAACCAGAAGCAAAAACCTTACTGAATTGAGGAATCAAACATCAGATTTGGTGGCTGCATTTGGGTATTTGGGTGCACCAGGAACAAGTGAATGGAAGCCAACATCTGGATAGACACTGTCCAAAACCTTGGTTGAACATTGAATCACAAGGAAACAAGTCAAATCCTTCAAGACCCAGGATGAAAATGCAGCAAGTGGAGACTGAAGCAACAGAGCAGGGGTCCAGCTGTGCACACTGCAGGGGCAGATTTTTCCTGGTTCTGGCAAATGTTCAACTTCAGTGGGGAAGAAAAGGAATCCTCAGAAAAATAAAAAAGATTCCAGATGTGCTAAATCTTAGATCATTAATGTATTTGGAATTAAGTGTGATTTCTCCATGTTGCTTGTTTGAATAAAGCCTGACCACTCTCTACAACGTATCAGAATACTTCTCTCTCTTTGACAAAAGGATATAAATATTTAGTGGCCAGATGATGGACAGTAGAAGTTTTTCAAATGTCCACCGTTTTTTTTTTTTTTTTTATGCTCAAGAGGTCAAGACCAGTTTCCCTCCTGTGAGTCCCTGGACTTGCTGGCTCCCTGCTCATGGAGGAGGCTGGGGCGCCTGCACCACTTCACAGTGAGGCTCAAAAGGTGCTGTGATCTCCTGCTTGATCTCTCCTGCTCACTCTCTCCTGCCGCGCTGCGTGGCCACTCAGATAAGTTGACAATCACATGGTGAGGAAGTGAGGCTGTGCATGAGCCAGCAGCCACGTGCTGAGCCTTTACGTAGATCCTTCCATGTCCATCAAGCCTTTTCTTTGGCCTGACATCATGATTGCAGCCTCGTGAGACCCCGAGCTGGAATCACCAAACTGAAGTGCTCTGGACTCCCCACCCACAGAAAATGTGTGAAATACCAAATCGTTATTGTTTTAAGCTGCATACCTTTAAAGTAATTGTTACAAACATGTAAATGACTAATGCACCAGGAGCAACAATTTGATCAATGGCTGGAATCTCTTAGGAACAGCAGAGGACAGAAGAGCCTGCAGTGAAATACTCAAGGCCCTCTAGGAAAAGGAGGCCAAGTAAGAATTCTATATCCACCAAAACTGTCCTTCAAAATAAAGTTGATTTAGGGGCCTCTCTGGTGGCACAAGGGGTTAAGACGCAGCACTATGAAGCTATCTGCAGCCACTGCAGCACAAGTTTGATCCCTGGCCAGGGAGGTGACCCACATGGAGCAGCAGACCTCTCCTGTCTTGCCCGCTGCTCCCCTCAGCAGTGTATTTCAGTACATCTGCCTGATCTGCTCACCACTCGGTCTCTGGTGAATCCTCTCAGCTCCTTCATCCCTGTCCTGCACCCCAGCTCTTGTATGCATTAATAAATGAATCTTTTAAAAAAATAAAGTTGATTCAAAAAATTATTCATGTCCTTTAGCATTTATTTAAATTTTCCTACCAGCTTTCTGTATTATTATAATTTGTATAGTGGTAATGATTATAAAATACAGAGTCTGCAGAGGCTGTGGACAGCTTCACAGCACAGCGCTAAACCCGCTGCACCACTGGGGAGGCCCCATCCTTAAAATTTTTTTAAAGATTTATTTTTATTTGGGGCCTCCCTGGTGGCGCAGCGGTTGAGCGCCAGGTTGTGAAGCTGCCTGCAGCCTCTGCAGTGCAGGTTCGATCCCCGGCTGCTCCCGGCCACCAGAGGAGGGTCCCACATGGCGCACAGACCTCTCCTGCCACCCGCTGCTCCCCTCAGCAGTGTACTTCGGTCCTTCTGCCTGTTCTGCTCCCCGCTCTGGCTCTGGTGAATTCTCTCACCCTCCTGCGCTTCTGACTGTACCCAGTGCTTGTATAAATAAATAAATAAATAAATAAAAATCTTTAAAAAAAAAAAGATTTATTTTTATTTATTTATGCATAGAAGAACTGGGGTGTAGGCCAGAGGTGGGTGTGTGTGAGAGAGGATTCACCAGAGACAGAGTGGGCCAGAGAACAGGCACCAGAGAACAGGCAGTCTGACCGAAATACACTCCTGAGGGGAGCAGCCGGTGAGACAGGAGAAGTCTGCTGAGCCATGTGGGTTAGCACCCTTGCCAGGGATCAAACTCATTTGCAATGGCTGCCTATACTTCATAGTGCTGAGACTTTAACCCTTGTGCCACCAGGAAGGCCTCCATACCCTTAAATTTTAACAGTCTAATTCCAATTACTAATATATTAGTTTACACAAATACAGAATGTTGAAACTATTTAGGCTTTTTTTGTGCTAATATATTTTTTTGTGCTAATATTTTTTTTTAAGATTTATTTTTATTTATTTATTTATACAAGCACTGGGTATAGTCAGAAGCGCAGGAGGGTGAGAGAATTCACCAGAGCCAGAGCAGGGAGCAGAACAGGCAGAAGGACCGAATCACACTGCTGAGGGAGCAGGGGGTGGCAGGAGAGGTCTGCACGCCATGTGGGACCCTCCTCCGGTGGCCGGGGAGCAGCCGGGGATCGAACCGGCGCTGCAGAGGCTGCGGGCAGCTTCGCAACCCAGCACTCAGCCGCTGCGCCAGTGGGGAGGCCCAGTGCTAATATTTTTTTAAGATTTATTTATTTATGCATACAAGAACTGGGGTACAGGCCAGAGGTGCAGGGGGTGAGAGGATTCACCAGAAACTGAGTGAGGAACAGAACAGGCAGACTGACTGAAATACACTGCTGAGGGGAGCAGCGGGCAAGTCAGGAGAGGTCTGCTGCGCCATATGGTTAGCTCCCTACCTGACCAGGGATCGAACTTGTGCTGCAGAGGCTGTGGATAGCTTCATAGTGATGTGCTTAACCTCTTGCACCATCAGGGAGGCCCTTGGTGTTATTTGTAATAACGTTAGGGCAATTTCCCAGAGAAATCAGGCAGGGCTCATAGAGGTAGAGAGAGAGATTTATTTGTCACACCAGTGGGCTCAGTGGGATCCTCCCAAAAGTCTGAGCCCCAAATTGCAGAAATGATGAGGTTTTATACAGTTTGTATGTGGAAACTTGTTACACCATCCATCCAAGACTTTCTTTATTATTTCTTATTGTAAGGGGTTCAAGGAAGCCATGGCTACCCCAAGAGGGTCATAGCGACTGGACAAGCAGCACACCACAGGAACTTTCCACTCCAGCAAGCAGCAGACTTGCATGGTTCCTGGAGGCAGCACTGTGACTGGGTGTGTCTCAGATGACTGGCCATGAGACCACAGGACTTGGGAGGGCCAGATAAGGATTCCCTGTCTTTGTTGCAGGCATCCGAAGTATCACTGAGCTGAGTTTATGGGTGCAGGTGACCACTCCACGCCTTCACTGAAAAGGATCATCGGTGGTGTCTTTGACAGGTGACCCCTCAACCCCAAAAATGCTTCTTCCATGGAACCTTATATGACCTAGGGATTTCCAAACCTGACATCTATCTGGGAATCATCTTGAAAAGTGGACAAGCAAGGTCAGGAACAAGCCCATGCCGCTGACAGGTGGCACCGTGATTGAGGAGCACCTGGGAAAGTTTGGAGTCATGTGCCTGCAAGATCTCATTCTTGAATTTGTCTTCCTGATGGAGTTTATCTGGATGATCTCAGGGTTCTCCATCTCTCAGTGCACGCCTGCTATTAAGAACGGAGTGGGCTTCCTTAAGCAGATGGGCTACGTGTCTGTCGAGGTGATTGTATTAATCAGCTCAGCCAGCAGCTGAACCACAACCAGAATATTTGAAAGCACATTGTATTGAAAGCATGTGTTTTTGTTTTTCTGGAAATATTTTCTATACAATGGGATGTGGATTATTTTCTGTGTATCTTCAGAAACCAGAGGAAAGCGTCAGAGAAAAGGGGGGG
>NW_023601322.1:54162046-54200918 GCF_014898055.3 Talpa occidentalis
AGCAAAGACAATACATATTTTCTCATGATCATGTAAAGACTCCCTTGGCCTTACACCTGAAGGCCATTTTTTTGGTAACCTAAGAACAATTAGTTTCCTAGGTACAGCTCATTTACTAGCATGATCAACAGCACAACATTTGGCAACATTTAAACTTTCCCAATTACAAACGTGGGTGTAAAGTTCCTATTCTATATTCAATTACTACAATCAATTTATTTCCTAGCACTCAATTAACTTGGTTAATTTATTTATTACTTCAAAGTGGTTTAAAACAATTTATCAGATCTACGTAAGTTCTACTGAAGTCTAACTCTTAACTAGAAATTCCTAGCCTCCACACAGCCTGCGAATTATTGACCTCATATACCAGGAAATGTATTGTTGCCGCAAACAGGTACCCCCTATGGTTTCCCAGCAAAGCTGGTTTAGGGCAGCTTGTTCTCCATAATTCTCAAGGCCAAAACATTTCTTTCCTAAGTATAACTTAAACAATTTTTTTTACTTTTTTGTGATAGTTCATGTGTAAGAACAATAAGCCAATTGTTACCTGGGTCCGAATTAGGTTTTCACAGGCCAATTTGCATTAACCAAGAACAAAGAGGAGAGCATGAGCAGGCGTTGCCATGGAGACTCCCTAGTTCAGATCTTCTTTGGGAAGTTCCAGAACTTCCTTCTTCTGGGAAGTACAACTTTCCCTCTTCAGGGGAGCACAGGAACTCCCCACTTCTCAGGAGTCTCCCCCAGTCCCAAACCTTGTCAAGAGACAGCATGGGAGGCGCAGCCTGCCGCAATTTACTTTGTCTTCTTTCTTGCCATTTTTTTTCTTAACATCTTTATATGAAACAAAATTTACCAATTTTAGATGGACAGTTGGGTAAATATAAATAATAGAATCCTGGAACAACCATAGAGCACAGACAGCACAGCCCCCTCATCCTAAAACGTCCCCCTCACCTTTATATTTGTTTTTTTTAAATTTATTTATTGTTGTATTTTCATATTGTTGTTCATTTTTGAGGAATGTTGATTTCTCCCCTCAGGTGTTGTCCCCATAAAATTACCTCCACCAGGACACCGGGAACATCACCACACCCCTCCCATTTTGATCCCTTTCTCTCCCTCTCCCCAGATGAATGTCTCCAATGTATAGTTTACCTGCTAGTTTTGTCTGGAAGAAGCCCCATCCCTTGTATGGTTTCCTTATGTTCTTCCAACAAGTGAAGCCATCCTCCATGACGTGAGTCCTCTGCTCACTAGAGGAGGCAGCAGAGACCCATGAGGAGACACTCGGGGACTCTCCTTGCTGGGCTGGGAGGGAAGGGCCTGCATGGACACCCCCCCTTTTCTCTGACGCTTTCCCTCTGGTTTCTGAAGATACACAGAAAATAATCCACATCCCATTGTATAGAAAATATTTCCAGAAAACAAAAACACATGCTTTCAATACAATGTGCTTTCAAATATTCTGGTTGTGGTTCAGCTGCTGGCTGAGCTGATTAATACAATCACCTCGACAGACACGTAGCCCATCTGCTTAAGGAAGCCCACTCCGTTCTTAATAGCAAGACGTGCACTGAGAGATGGAGAACCCTGAGATCATCCAGATAAACTCCATCAGGAAGACAAATTCAAGAATGAGATCTTGCAGGCACATGACTCCAAACTTTCCCAGGTGCTCCTCAATCACGGTGCCACCTGTCAGCGGCATGGGCTTGTTCCTGACCTTGCTTGTCCACTTTTCAAGATGATTCCCAGATAGATGTCAGGTTTGGAAATCCCTAGGTCATATAAGGTTCCATGGAAGAAGCATTTTTGTGGGTTGAGGGGTCACCTGTCAAAGACACCACCGATGATCCTTTTCAGTGAAGGCGTGGAGTGGTCACCTGCACCCATAAACTCAGCTCAGTGATACTTTGGATGCCTGCAACAAAGACAGGGAATCCTTATCTGGCCCTCCCAAGTCCTGTGGTCTCATGGCCAGTCATCTGAGACACACCCAGTCACAGTGCTGCCTCCAGGAACCATGCAAGTCTGCTGCTTGCTGGAGTGGAAAGTTCCTGTGGTGTGCTGCTTGTCCAGTCGCTATGACCCTCTTGGGGGTAGCCATGGCTTCCTTGAACCCCTTACAATAAAGAAATAATAAAGAAAGTCTTGGATGGATGGTGTAACAAGTTTCCACATACAAACTGTATAAAACCTCATCATTTCTGCAATTTGGGGCTCAGACTTTTGGGAGGATCCCACTGAGCCCACTGGTGTGACAAATAAATCTCTCTCTCTACCTCTATGAGCCCTGCCTGATTTCTCTGGGAAATTGCCCTAACGTTATTACAAATAACACCAAGGGCCTCCCTGATGGTGCAAGAGGTTAAGCACATCACTATGAAGCTATCCACAGCCTCTGCAGCACAAGTTCGATCCCTGGTCAGGTAGGGAGCTAACCATATGGCGCAGCAGACCTCTCCTGACTTGCCCGCTGCTCCCCTCAGCAGTGTATTTCAGTCAGTCTGCCTGTTCTGTTCCTCACTCAGTTTCTGGTGAATCCTCTCACCCCCTGCACCTCTGGCCTGTACCCCAGTTCTTGTATGCATAAATAAATAAATCTTAAAAAAAAATATTAGCACTGGGCCTCCCCACTGGCGCAGCGGCTGAGTGCTGGGTTGCGAAGCTGCCCGCAGCCTCTGCAGCGCCGGTTCGATCCCGGCTGCTCCCCGGCCACCGGAGGAGGGTCCCACATGGCGTGCAGACCTCTCCTGCCACCCCCTGCTCCCCTCAGCAGTGTGATTCGGTCCTTCTGCCTGTTCTGCTCCCTGCTCTGGCTCTGGTGAATTCTCTCACCCTCCCGCGCTTCTGACTATACCCAGTGCTTGTATAAATAAATAAATAAATAAATAAAAATAAATCTTAAAAAAAATATATTAGCACAAAAAAAAATATATTAGCACAAAAAAAGCCTAAATAGTTTCAACATTCTGTATTTGTGTAAACTAATATTAGTAATTGGAATTAGACTGTTAAAATTTAAGGGTATGGAGGCCTTCCTGGTGGCACAAGGGTTAAAGTCTCAGCACTATGAAGTATAGGCAGCCATTGCAAATGAGTTTGATCCCTGGCAAGGGTGCTAACCCACATGGCTCAGCAGACTTCTCCTGTCTCACCAGCTGCTCCACTCAGGAGTGTATTTCAGTCAGACTGCCTGTTTTCTGGTGCCTGTTCTCTGGCCCACTCTGTCTCTGGTGAATCCTCTCTCACACACACCCACCTCTGGCCTACACCCCAGTTCTTCTATGCATAAATAAATAAAAATAAATCTTTTTTTTTTTTAAAGATTTCTATTTATTTATTTATTTATACAAGCACTGGGTACAGTCAGAAGCGCAGGAGGGTGAGAGAATTCACCAGAGCCAGAGCGGGGAGCAGAACAGGCAGAAGGACCGAAGTACACTGCTGAGGGGAGCAGCGGGCGGCAGGAGAGGTCTGCGCGCCATGTGGGACCCTCCTCTGGTGGCCGGGGAGCAGCCGGGGATCGAACCTGCACTGCAGAGGCTGCGGGCAGCTTCACAACCTGGCGCTCAACCGCTGCGCCACCAGGGAGGCCCCAAATAAAAATAAATCTTTAAAAAAATTTTAAGGATGGGGCCTCCCCAGTGGTGCAGCGGGTTTAGCGCTGTGCTGTGAAGCTGTCCACAGCCTCTGCAGACTCTGTATTTTATAATCATTACCACTATACAAATTATAATAATACAGAAAGCTGGTAGGAAAATTTAAATAAATGCTAAAGGAAATGAATAATTTTTTGAATCAACTTTATTTTTTTAAAAGATTCATTTATTAATGCATACAAGAGCTGGGGTGCAGGACAGGGATGCAGGAGCTGAGAGGATTCACCAGAGACCGAGTGGTGAGCAGATCAGGCAGATGTACTGAAATACACTGCTGAGGGGAGCAGCGGGCAAGACAGGAGAGGTCTGCTGCTCCATGTGGGTCACCTCCCTGGCCAGGGATCAAACTTGTGCTGCAGTGGCTGCAGATAGCTTCATAGTGCTGCGTCTTAACCCCTTGTGCCACCAGAGAGGCCCCTAAATCAACTTTATTTTGAAGGACAGTTTTGGGGGATATAGAATTCTTACTTGGCCTCCTTTTCCTAGAGGGCCTTGAGTATTTCACTGCAGGCTCTTCTGTCCTCTGCTGTTCCTAAGAGAAACCAGCCATTGATCAAATTGTTGCTCCTGGTGCATTAGTCATTTACATGTTTGTAACAATTACTTTAAAGGTATGCAGCTTAAAACAATAAAGATTTGGTATTTCACACATTTTCTGTGGGTGGGGAGTCCAGAGCACTTCAGTTTGGTGATTCCAGCTCGGGGTCTCACGAGGCTGCAATCATGATGTCAGGCCAAAGAAAAGGCTTGATGGACATGGAAGGATCTACGTAAAGGCTCAGCACGTGGCTGCTGGCTCATGCACAGCCTCACTTCCTCACCATGTGATTGTCAACTTATCTGAGTGGCCACGCAGCGCGGCAGGAGAGAGTGAGCAGGAGAGATCAAGCAGGAGCCTTGATCTTTTGAGCCTCACTGTGAAGTGGTGCAGGCGCCCCAGCCTCCTCCATGAGCAGGCAGCCAGCAAGTCCAGGGACTCACAGGAGGGAAACTGGTCTTGACCTCTTGAGCATAAAAAAAAAAAACAAAAACGGTGGACATTTGAAAAACTTCTACTGTCCATCATCTGGCCACTAAATATTTATATCCTTTTGTCAAAGAGAGAGAAGTATTCTGATACGTTGTAGAGAGTGGTCAGGCTTTATTCAAACAAGCAACATGGAGAAATCACACTTAATTCCAAATACATTAATGATCTAAGATTTAGCACATCTGGAATCTTTTTTATTTTTCTGAGGATTCCTTTTCTTCCCCACTGAAGTTGAACATTTGCCAGACCCAGGAAAAATCTGCCCCTGCAGTGTGCACAGCTGGACCCCTGCTCTGTTGCTTCAGTCTCCACTTGCTGCATTTTCATCCTGGGTCTTGAAGGATTTGACTTGTTTCCTTGTGATTCAATGTTCAACCAAGGTTTTGGACAATGTCTATCCAGATGTTGGCTTCCATTCACTTGTTCCTGGTGCACCCAAATACCCAAATGCAGCCACCAAATCTGATGTTTGATTCCTCAATTCAGTAAGGTTTTTGCTTCTGGTTCTCTGAGCATGTGTGGATTGGGGAAGCCATCAGTCTTAGGTGCAGATTCACAGATTACACCAGGATGAGTCTGTCACTCAAGGGTAGAAAGCCCTCTAAGTTCTTTCTGGTTTTCCAGCAGTTTCTCTTGAGTGTCCCACACCTCAGCACAGTTTAGTGGTCATTCAGGGATTAGACAGAGTTTGTATTCAGATTTGGGATCTTGCCTCTCCATCTCTTGTTAAAATACATGTTAATTAAATTATTTGGATATGCCATATTTTAAGGATATACATAAAACCCTTGTAGAAAAATCCATGACTTCCATGAAGGTAATTTTATTATCCATTATATTTACTATACAATTTTATTATACAACAAATATTGGGGGCAGATACTGGAAGTTCAGTATGTATGTCAATATGTATACTATACATATGGCTTTTTTTTTTTTTATTATTATTTTAATTTTCTAGACTTATTTATTTATTTATTATTTGTTTGTTTATACATACTTACATTCAGAAGAATTGGGGGGCAGATACTGAGGCAGCGCAGGAGAGTCTGCATGTATGTACAATTGAATCATACAGGTAGCTACTAGCCACATATGGCTTTTTAATTTTAAATGATATATAGTAAAATATGCAATATCTCAGCTTATGAGCCAAATTTCAAGTGTTCAATAGTTAGAGGCACCATATAGATCAGTACAAATATAGAACATTTTTTTTCTTCCAGAACTTTCTGTTGGATAGCACAGCTCTTCATGCTTTGGTGCTGGAGACCAGCTCCAGCTAGAAGTCGTGTCAGGGATCTCAGAAAGGAGAGGATGGAGTCGGTGAAAGTTTTTTCTCTTTCTCAGAGGGCTAAGGGGAAGTGGCGCGAGGCAGAAGTGAGGTAGACACAGACACCTTAGTTCATGCAAGTATCTCCTACTGAGGGTCTCAGTGGTTCTTTATTTATACCTTAAGGCAAGCGGTGGGAATACATCAGCGTAGGCATTGAAGCAGAGCAAAGACAATCAATACATATTTTCTCATGATCATGTAAAGACTCCCTTGACTTTACATCTGCAGGTCATTTCTTTGGTAACCTAAGAACAATTAGTTTCCTAGGTATAGCTCATTTACTAGCATGATCAATCATACAAGACAGCACAACATTTGGCAACAATTAAACTTTCCCAATTACAAAAATGGGTGTAAAATTCCTATTCTGTATTCAATTACTAAAATCAGTCTATCTCCTAGTACTCAATTAACTTGGTTAACATATTAATTACTTCAAAGTGGTCTAAAACAACTTATCAAATCTATGTAAGTTCTACTGAAGTCTAACTCTTAACTAGAAATTCCTAACCTCCACAAGGCCTGCGAACTATTGACCTCTTGCCTACACCAGGAAATGTATTGTTACCACAAACAGGTACCCGCCAGGTTAGGCTATGGTTTCCAAGCACAGCTGGTTCAGGGCAGCATGTTCTCCATAGTTCTCAGGGCCGAACATTTCTTTCCTAGCTATACCTTTTGCATTATTTACTTTCTTGATACTAATTCAGGTGTAAGAATAACAAATCAATTAATGTCTAGGTCCAAATTGGGTTTTCAATGCCAATTGCTAATTAACTTCTGCATTAACCAAGAACAAAGAGGAGAGCTTTAGCAGGCTTTGCCATGGAGACTCCCTAGTTCAGATCTTCTTTGGGAAGTGCAAGAACTCCCCTCTTCTGGGAAGTACAACTTTCCCTCTTCAGGGGAGCACAGGAACTCCCTGATTCTAGGGAGTCTCCCCCAATGCCCAGACCATGTCAAGAGACAGCATGGGAGGCGCAGCCTGCCACACTTTGGGAGCATCAAGTCAGATACATTAAACACATGTAAAATCAAGGGGCCAGTATTATCTCTCTTAAAGATGAGGTGAGGTCCCTTGATGGAAATACATATTAAGCAGGTGAAAAACAAAATCAAAAAAGATTATTAGTGGGTCTGGTGCCTCCAGACACAAACAGTCTCAGTTCCAAAGGGAAGCACCTGTCTCTCCACCTCCCTTCTCAGACCAAGGACTCTCTCTCATCATCTCTGAGGAATGAGTTCTCTTCCAGGCATCCAGGGGCAAAGCTCTAAGAAAAACTTCGGAAATAGGACATCCAAACCAAGGAGATGGATTCTGGGAGCTCAATAAGAGACAAAGGCAGAGAACACTTGGGAGACTCCCCCTGGTTCACTGAGAAAAGCATTTCCAAAGTAGGTCTGTGGAACCCTTGAGATCACCCAGAACCTTTTACAGGATCCAGGAGGACAAAACTATTTTTATAACATCACTTTGACACCATTTGCCTTTCATTATTTTGACATTTGCTAAGGTAGAACTTAGTAAGAATGGAAATTATAGTACCACCTGCAGTAGTAGTCATTCTTCACCACCACTTTCTCACAGAAAAAAAAAAATCCAAACCAAACCAGTTTCACTTCAAAATGTCCTGTTTAAATCACGAAAGCATATTTTCTATTTATCATCCTGAAATCCACATTTTTTAAAGGTCTGAAACGATGACAAGGACGTTCACATAAGGCATGTCTGCTACAGTCCAAAGGGCCGTGTCCCAGGGAGAAAAATGAAGTGAATTAGCCTCTTCTTTTAGGCAATATCTTTTTTTTTTTTAAGATTTATTTATTTATTTATGCAAGCACTGTGCACAGTCAGAAGCATGGGAGGGTGAGAGAATTCACCAGAGCCAGAACAGGGAGCAGAGCAGGCAGACTGCCGAAACACACTGCTGAGGGGAGCAGCTGGGCATCAGGAGAGGTCTGCGTGCCATCTGGGACCCTTGCCCTGCCGGCGGGGATGGAAACCCGGGGATGGAAACCCGCTGCAGAGGCTGCAGGCAGCTTCTTAATGCTGGGCCACCGGGGAGGCCCTAGGCAATAGCATTTTTTTTTTTTAATAGAGGCATGTTTTATTTGTTTGTTTGTTTGTTTACACAAGCACTGGGTACAGTCAGAAGTGCGGGAGGGTGAGAGAATTCACCAGAGCCAGAGCGGGGAGCAGAGCAGGCAGAAGGACCCAAGTCCACTGCTGAGGGGAGCAGCAGGCGGCAGGAGAGGTCTGCGAGCCATGTGGGACCCTCCTCTGGTGGCCGGGGAGCAGCCGGGGATCGAACCGGCGCCACAGAGGCAGCAGGCAGCTTCGCAACCCAGCGTTCAACCGCTGCGCCACCAGGGAGGCCCGGCAATAGCATTTTTAATTGAAGGAATGAATAGCTAAAACCATGGTTACTTAGATTAGTTGAATTGGCATACACTTTCCTGAAAATGAATGTGAGTCTGTCCCTTTAAGAAATCAACTGACATAAAATAAATATTAATTAAAAAAATCAAAAAATCAAAAAATCAACTGATGGCATTTGTTGCCTTGACAAAATGTAAACTCCCAGAGAAAACCAAAATTATGGAAAATTGAGTCCTGTTGTTATATACTTGACAACTTACAGTATGTAGACTAATTTTTCTTTTGGGATCTGTGGTAAAAAACAAAACATGTGATTTTAGATAACTTGACCCCGGTGTAATTAACACTGTATATCTATATACACATAGTGAAACAATAGGTAACTTTAAAAAAAAAATCGTACAATTGTACAAGATCCGTTAATATACAAGAGAATGTATGGAGTTAATATAACAATAGGAAATATTCAATGACACTGTTTCAGGTTTCACTTTGCAAATAACCTTTGAGAAAATATTACTTATAAGTTATGATTTAGTATGAAAGTTGTAACAAAGTTGAATATCCATAATCTGAAGAGGTTATTAAAATACTATCCCTACATATTTCCATGAGATTGTATATTTTTTCATAGATTTCAAACAAAACATTAAATGTAGAAGAAACTATGAAAATAAAAGATCTTCTAATGAGACAAAAATGACACTTGCATAAATATAAAATGTGAAAGTTCCCCTCTTTTAATTATCCTTATATTTACAGAAAGTTATTTTCTTAAAAATGCTTTGTTAGGGCCTCCCTGGTGGTGCAAAGGCTTAAGAGGCAACCTATGAAGCTACCTGCAGGCACTGCAGCGTGAGTTCAATCCCTGGCCAGGGAGATACCCCATATAGTGCAGCAGACCTCTCCTGTCTAGCCCGCTGCTCCCCTCAGCAGTGTATTTCAGTACATCTGCCTGATGTGCTCCCCTCTCCGTCTCTGGTAAATCCTCTCACCCCAAGCATCTCTGGCCTGCACCCCAGCTCTTCTATGCATAGGTAAATAAATCTTTACAAAATGCTTTGTTAGCATACATTGGTTATCAATATTCTAAAGTAAAGAAGTAATAACATCATTTTGAAAGGTTTTATTCTAGTAAAGTAAATATTTAAAGCTATAACCCACATAAAAAATTTACATGGGAGGGCCTCCCTGGTGGCGCAGCGGTTGAGCACTGGGTTGCAAAGCTGCCCGCAGCCTCTGAAGAGCCCATTCGATCCCAGGCTGCTCCCTGGCCACCAGAGGAGGGTCCCACATGGGGCGCAGACCACTCCCCTCAGCAGTGTACTTCGGTCCTTCTGCCTGCTCTTCTCCCCGCTCTGGCTCTGGTGAATTTTCTCATCCTCCCGCACTTCTGACTGTACCCAGTGCTTTTTAAATAAATGAACGAATCTTTAAAAAAAAAAAAAATTATACATGGGATCCGTAATGATTTGTGAGACTGCAGAGAAAGAAAAAAAATTGAGAAACGCTGACCCAATTTTGGGCCTGGATTCAGGGAGGCAACAGTGTGACAAAGGTCTTCGTGCATGTCTGGGCGGGGGGTGGAGGGGTGGAGGGGTGGTTCTCAAGGTCTCAGTCCCCAGGGCGCTGTCTGGGGCTGGAAGGTGACTGTTGGGGCTTCCTCATCTCCCCAGTTTCATTTCTCACAGCCTGGGCTTGTCCTCCTTCCTGGATACTGGTGACTCACCCCAGGTCTCACTCCCCATTGCCTGGAGGACTCCAGAGCAGCCAATCAGCAGCCCCGCGGCTCCTGTTCCAAAGCCCTCCCCACCCGCCGGGACTCCGTCTCCCCAGCCCGGGTGGAGGCGCGTCCTGGGGGATGGGGGGCGCAGCCCTCCTGCTCCTGCTCGCGGTGGCCGCGGCCCCGAGGGAGACCCGGGCGGGTGAGTGCGGGTCGGGAGGGGACAGGGCGCTCCCAGAGGCGGGAGCGAGGGCGTGGGCGGGACGTGGGAAAGGCGCGACCTCGCCGCCGCCCTAGTTGTCCCCCCACGTCGGCCCAGCCCTGTCCTAGCCCCTTTCCGTCCCCCCGAGACCCCAGCCTCCTTTTGCCCCCCGAGTCTCGGCTATTTTCGTCCCGCAGCCGCTTTTCGGTCTCACTCGTCTTTCACCCACTTTCTGTCTCGTGGGCGCCCCCCTGGGACTCGAGCCCCCGAAGGGGAGAAGAATAGCCCTGGTCTCCCCTCCCGCCCCCAGGCCCCCACTCCATGAGGTTTTTCCACACTGCGATGTCCCGGTCCGGCCTCGGGGAGCCCCGCTTCATTATCGTGGGCTACATGGACGGACGACACGCAGTTCGCGCGGTTCGACAGCGACTCCCCAGGTCAGAGCGCAGAGCCCCGGGCGCCCTGGGCGGAGCAGGCGGAGCAGGTGGAGCAGGAGGACTGGGACGAGGAGACGCGGATCCTAAGGGACAGCACACTGTGGTACCGCGCGCAGCTGGACTCCCTGCGCGGCCTCTACAACCAGAGCGAGAGCGGTGAGCTGGCGCGGGTGCGGGCCGGGTCAGCACCCCCATCCCCACGGACGGGGGGTCGCTCAGGGTCTCCCCCTCCAGGCTTCTCTGCAGCCTGCCCGGGAACAGCCCGCGGGACTTTCACCCCATTTCATTCTGGACAGGCTCTCACACCCTCCAGAGGATGTGTGGCAGCGACGTGGGGCCCGACGGGCTCCTCCTCCGCGCGTACAGTCAGTTCGCCTATGATGGCGCCGATTACCTGGCCCTGAACGGGGACCTGCGCTCCTGGACCGCGGCGGACACGGCCGCTCAGATCACCGGGCGCCAGTGGGAGACCCAGGGTGAGGCAGAGAAATTCAGGAACTATGAGAAGGGCAAGTGCTTGAGGTGGCTGCTCAGATTCCTGGAGTACAGGAAGGAGACTCCGCAGCGCACGGGTAAGAGGGGCCTGGAGGCCTCCCAGTCCTCCCCTGCCTGGAGTCACTGCGGGAAATGAGTCCTCTCTCTAGTCCCGAGAGGGGGGACTCCCCTGGGTTTCATGTTCTGCCCTAGAGAGACTCCCAGAGACTCCTGCTTCTCCTGAAGGACAGTGAAGGGATCCAGTCTCTCCTGAGAAAGACAGACAGTCCCTGACATCACACGTCACCGGGTCCTTCTGACCAGGGGCCTGTTTGAGAACCACGAGTTTCTCTCTCAGTCTTGTTTCTGGTCTGAGAACATTTTCAGTTATGTGATTCCTGCTTTTCTGTTCATTCACCTTCCACCCAGGTCAGGAATAAAAAGTCTGTGTTCCACTCCCTCTGCTTCATCCTACCCTGGGTTTTCATCCTCATTCTAGGACTTTCTAAGGAATAGGAGAATCTCACAGATTCCCCCCAGATTAGCCTCTTTTTTACATTTTATGCTTCTTCCTGCCACACCAGTTGTCTTGTCTAGTGTGAGGATGGTCTCATGAGGATTCTTCAGTGTCCATGGAGGAAACACAAAGTGAGTTTTCTGATTTACCACCTCAGATCCCCCAAAGACACGCATGACCCACCACCCCACCTCTGAGCATGAGGTCACCCTGAGGTGCTGGGCTCTGGACTTCTACCCAGCGGACATCACCCTGACCTGGCAGCGAGATGGGGAGGACCTGACCCAGGAGATGGAGCTGGTGGACACCAGGCCTGGGGTCTGAGACGGAACCTTCCAGAAGTGGGCGGCTCTGGTGGTGCCTTTTGGAGAGGAGCAGAGATACACGTGCCATGTGCAGCATGAGGGGCTGCTGGAGCCCCAAGTCCTGAGATGGGGTGAGGAGGAGGATGTGGGCACTGAGGCTGTTCTCAGGGCCATCAGGAGCCCTTCTGGAGCCCTTCAGAGGGTCCAGATAAGGTCTGGGGCTCAGGGTATGATCTTCCCTTCCCTTCCAGTGCCCCCTCCTCAGTCCTTCATCCCTACTTCGGGCATCATTGCTGGCCTGGTTCTCCTTGGAGCTGTGCTCACTGGAGCTGCGGTGGCTGCAGCTGTGATGTGGAGGAAGAAGAACTCAGGTAGGGAAGGGAGTGGGGTGATCTTGTCCACTGAGGGCTTTCACGTCCCAGGGAGAACTTGTCCTGCCTGGTTAATGGGAAGTACCATCCACACACACGGGTGTTGCCCAGAGGGCATTTGGTCCAGTCCCCCCCTCATTTCCTTTCCTCATTTTTCCCAGTCCTGACCTGGGTCTTTACTCACAGTTCTGGAAACTTCCCTGTTCTGCAGGATTAGAAGATTCCTTTAGGTCTTCTGACCTGACTGCTCCCTGGTCTCACATGATATTTCTTCCCACAGGAGGACAAGGAGGAAGCTACACTCAGGCTGCAGGTAAATGTTTGATCCCTGAGCCCCTGGGGACAGTGTAGATGGACTCCATGGGGGAGTCACCCTCATCACTCCCTCCTGTGGTCTCATCTCTGACCAGGTTCTGTTTTGTTCTCAACCAGGCAGCGACAATGCCTAGGGCTCTGATATGTCTCTCAGCCCCTAAGGATCTTTTGCAATGAACCTGATGAGGCTCCTGTTGTGCACACCTTGGACAGCAGGGTAATGGTGTCACTGTTGTTCTTAACTGTGATATTGAGCATTTGTTCATGTTTTTACTTTTCTATGACTACAGTTGCTGTTTGTATGGAAGTTTTGTACATTTTTATAGAGGAAGTGCTATTTATTTATTACACTATTTTGTCCTTTTTAAAATTGGGTTATTTCTTTCTGATCATTGAGTTTTAGGCATTATTTGTAGATACAGTCCTTTATCAGATTTGTGATTTGCAAATGTTTCCTCCCACACTGTGACCTGAACTCCTTTACTGATGGGAAAGCAAACACTATTGCCCAGACAGGAGCATGGAGAGATACATGTGTGTGTGTGTGTGTGTGTGTGTGTGTGTGTGTGTGTGTGTTTTAGAAGAGAGAAGATAAATTGCTAACTGGTTTTGAGCAGATAATGGCCGATTGGGGTGTTGGGGGTGGAGGGGAATGACTTATGCATATCCTTGAGTGTTATTTAAATGTCCTTGTATGAGCATGAAATATGCTTTCTAAAGTAAATTACACTTCATTCCTCAACTTATAAAACTCTTCACACATCATGACCAAATCATGTGTTAAGACCAGACTGACATGTGGGTTACAAGTGATGAACCCGCACGTCGTAGTTGCAGAGTCATGGTTTTCCTTTGGGTTCACTCTGGTGTTGTCCATTCTCGGGGTGTTGGACAAACATTTAATGACCTGTGTCCATCATGAGAATATCATGCAGAGTATTTTCACTGCCCCTAATGTCTCCTGTGCTCCAAGGAAACAAAAGCTAAAAGAAACTAATGGAATCATATCAGACTAAAAAGCTTCTAATTAGTGAAGGAAACTATCGTTAAAATGAAAAGACAATATCAAATCGGGGAAACTATTTGCACATCATCAATCCAACAAGGAGTTAATATCCAAAATCTACAAAGAACTCCAAAACAAGAAAACATCTCAAACTAGGGGCAGAGGAGCTAAATAGGTATTTTTCTAAAGAAGACACACATGTGGCCAATAGGTGTGTGGATAAATGTTTGTCATCATGTGCTGTCAGGAAAATGCCAATTAAAACCACAATGAGTTACCACCTCACACTGTGAGAATGGCCCATTGAAGGATGTGGAGGAAAAGGAACTCTGGCACATGGTAGGTGGGAATGGAGACTGGTCCTGTTAGTGGGCAGAATGAGGGGTTCCCTGGATCCTCAAAACTGCACACTCTACATGGGATCTGCCATCAGCTGCATAAAGACAAAACATACTCTGAAGTGTAAGACCTTCAATAGAAAAGAACTTTAATACAACTAGTATAAAATAGAGAATCAGTGTGCAATAGAGAGAGAGAGAAGAGAAAGAATACAATTAGAATAGTTTCCAAGTGAAGCACCCAAAGCTACCCGTCCCCTCATGGGTAAATGCCCAGCCAAACAGGCTTGGCCCAAAGCAGGCCCACTGAAGCCCGAAGACCTGCCACAAGGCTAAGGCTACTGGTACCAAGGCTACTGGTAGAGACCCATGGGAAAAGACAGGAGGGGCCATGCAAGTCTGAAAGGAAAAGAGCAAAATCAAAATCCACATCAAGATAACAGCTGCCATTGTCAGCCTCCCCATGGGCCTCTCACCCATGTCTTTGTCTATTTCACGTGTCTCTTTCCATGTCCTCAACTCCCTGGCACAAGTCCAAGCCTGAGGAGCAAGCCTGGCTTCTTCTTCACATGTCTCCCTGCTCCATGCTCCTCCTCCAGTCTTCTTTCCTGATCTTACTCCACATCTTCCTCCTCTTCTTTAGCTTCTCATCCCTGCTCAGCTCCACCTTTCCTTGAGTGGGGCGGTAACCTGGAACCTTTCTTTTCTATGGATAGCAGATTGGTCCTGCCCCTATGGAAAAAAGAATATGAAGGTTCCTCAAAATGGACCTGTCACATGGTCAAGCATCCCATTCCTTGGTATTTATCCAAAGAAGGTAAAAACACTAATTCTGAGGGACCTCCCCGTGCCCGCGGCCTCTGCAGCACTGGTTCGTTCCCCAGCTACCGGCGAGGGTCCCACATGGCGCAACAGACCTCTCCTGTCTCGCCTGCTGCTCCCCTCAGCAGTGCATTTCGTCAGTCTGCCTTTCTGCTCCCCGCTCTGGCTCTGGTGAATTCTCTCACCCTCTGTGCTTCTTACTGTACCTAGTGCTTGTATAAATAAATAAATAAATCTTTAAAAAAAAACCACACTAATACTGAGGAATATGCGCCTCCTATGGTCACTGCAGCACTGTCTACCATAACCAAGCTATGGAGACAACGTAAGTGCTGAATGACAGATGAGGGGATAAAGAACACAAACTATATACACAATGGAATACTACTTGGCTGTGAAAAAGATGAAATATTGGATTTGCAACAACATGGATAGATATGGATGGGATTATGCTAAGTGAAATAAGTTTGAAGTGAAAAAGTTAAATACTGGATGATTTCATTCATATTTGGAATATAAAGAAACAAAACACGGACAGACTAAACCAAAACATAAACTAAACCAAAACATACTCTCTATATATGACTGCAGAATTGAAGCTATGGGCTGGGGTAAGAGTAGGAAACAAAGTAGGAAGAGGGCCCAGTGGACTATGGTGAAGAACTGTGGGTGCCCTTAGGGTGGGTGTGATGTGGTAACAAACATCTGAAGCGGTGTGACCCTTGTCTCTGAACACTTTCGTTGTGTAAACCAATGCTAATCTCAATTGAGTAATACAGCGAGGGGAAAAAGAAAAAAAAAGTAAATTATCTCTTCCATCAGTCACTGACCTCAGGACTTTGCCTTCGCCTCCTCACTATCATACAGGGTGAGGGGCTGTTTTCCCACAAGGTCAGAGGCAGGAGGTGCAGGGACTCCTGGGGCTGCTAAGACACCACTGAGTAGAGACACTGCAGAGAGGGCGGCTCTGAGGGGAACCAGAGCAGAGGGTCAGAGTAACCCCCAGTGCTGAGTGAGGATCTGGTTCCCAAGGAGAGGGGAGTGCGTGCATGTGCCCCCTTCCAGTGTGTGTGTGTGTATGCGTGTGTGTAACAGGAGAGACAGGATATACAACATAAGATGATGGGAAGTGAATTAACATCCAGCCCCAGAATAAATTAATTCAAATCGCACACAGAGTAAAGAGTGTCAGAACAATACCTCAGTAAATACAGTTCCATGGAGAAACAGCTTCTGAGCAGGACTGAAAAAGCATTGGCCCTGAAGAAGAGGAGGAGGTTTAGAAATACCACATGGTTGGCCTGATGTGTAAAGAGCTGGGCAGGACCCCTCCCCCCACCCTGGCCCCTGCTAGGATGTGGTGGCATCTTCACCCCTGACAGCTCCCTCCCCCAAACCCCAACGTTCCTCTCCTTTGGAGTCACCAGTATATGTACATATATGTATACGTGTAATCCCAGCTGCTTCTTAATTTCCCACCTGTCTGGGGCATGTAGGTGGTTCCCATAGCTTGGCTACTGTAAATAGTGCTGCAGTGGTGACGGGAGTGCAGGTCCCGTCACAGGAGAGTATTTATCCTCTGTGAGTAGATGCTCACTGTAGAATTGTTGGGCCCAAAGGCAGAACCACATTCACCCTTATAAGAAACCTCAGTACTGTTTCCAGAAGGGCTGGCTCAGTCTTTATCCAAAAATAACGCAGGACTGTCCCCTTTTTTGCACATCCTTGCCAGTACTTGTTGTTTTGGCCCTCTGGATATGGGCCATTCTCGCAGGTGTGAAGGTTTAAGCCAGGGCATCATAAAGGCACAAAATGTGGGCAAAAAGAAATCCTGTAACACTCAGGCCAACACAAGGCTGTCTCTCACTGTGAAAGAAAATAATCATGAAGAAACTCAGGTGAATTACCTGCGTGTTAACATTATCAATGGTCCACTGCATTCTCAAGATGTCCTCCTGAAAGCATCCCCGTCACCTAGTCCCAGCCTCTCTGCCTCAACCCCCACCCCCACTGCAGTCCTCCAGGGTCTCACTTATAGGGACTGAGATACACTTCAGAGCACTGGGACTGTGGCTGCCTGGGGGAGAACACAACAAAACTTGGTCAGAGATGAGACCACGGGAGGAACTGATGAGAGTGACTCCCCCATGGGCTCCATCTACACTGTCCCCAGGGGCTCAGGGAACAAACCCCTGATCCACACTTACCTGCAGCCTGAGTGTAGCTTCCTCCTTGTCCTCCTGTGGGAAGAAGCATCATGTGAGACCAGGGAGGAGTCAGGTCAGAAGCCTAAAAGAATCTTCTAATCCTGCACCACAGGGAAGTTTCCAGAACTGTGAGTAAAGTCCCAGATCAGGACTTGGAAAAATGAAGAAAGGAGATGAAGGGGGACTGGACCAAATGCCCTCTGGGCAACACACATGTGTGGATGGTACTTCCTATTAACCAGGCAGGGCAAGTTCTCCCTGGGACCTGAAAGTCCTCAGTGGACAAGATCCCCCACTCCCTTCCCTACCTGAGCACTTCTTCTTTCCCTTCACACATGAAGCCACCTTGTGTGCAATGAGCACACCTCCAAAGAAAACCGAGCCGGAAATGAGGACCACAGCAAGGATGGAGAACTGAGGAGGTGGCACTGGAAGGGAAGGGAAGGTCAGACCCTGAACCTGAGGCCTCAGTCTGACCTTCTGAAGGTCTCCAGAAGGGCTTCTGATGCCCCTGAGTCAGCCACGTGCCCACATCTCCCTCCTTACCCCATCTCAGAACTCAGGGTGCTATCAGCCCCTCATGCTGCACATGGCACGTGTATCTCTGCTCCTCTCCAGAAGGCACCTCCACAGCCGCCCACTTCTGAAAGGTTCCATCTCCCCCAGGCCTGGTCTCTACCAGCTCTGTCTCCTGGGTCAGGTCCTCCCCACCTCGCTGCCAGGTCAGGGTGATGTCCGTAGGGTAGAAGCCCAGGGCTCAGCAACTCAGGGTGACCTCATGCTCAGAGATGGGGTGATGGGTCACCTATGGCGATTGGGGGCCTGAGTGGGAGGAACCGGAAATTTCATGCTTTGTGTTTCCTGCATGGACACTGAAGCAGCCTCATGTGACCATCCTCCAGTGGACAGAACAGTATGCTTGGAGGGAGGAAGCACAAACCCCAGAAACCAGCCTGGTCTGGGAGTCCGGGATAGCAGGTGAGAGCCCAGGGAGGGATGCAGGTCTCTAAGCATTTTGTTACTGACTTGGGTGGAGGGTGATGACACAGACAGGCAGGAGTGAGAGCTCCAAAAATGCTCTCTGACCAAAAAACAGGATCTCGAGAGAGAAACTCATTGTTCCTAAGATGGCTGCCGGCCAAAAGTGAAGGGAGATTTCAGGGGTGGTGTCCCTTCTTTCTTAGGAGAAACTGGATTCCTTAACTGTCCTTCAGAAAAAGTAGGAGCCTCTGGGCCAGTCTTCATCCCAGAGCTTGAAAACGTGGCCGACAGCTCCCTCTCTGGCCAGAAGGGGGCGCGTTCTCACCATGATTCCACTTCCCTGCGGGGCGTGCGCCTCAGGGAGACCAAAGCCCCGCAGCCCCTCTTCAGCCCCGCCCTTCAGTAACCCCGTGGTCTCCCGCCCGCACCCGATCTCCCGCCCTGAATAATCCTAAACTTAAATAAAACCTAAAGGGTGCTTTTTCCCTCCATGGTTTCTCTCCGCTCCCGCGAGTAACTTGGCTCCGGGGGCGCCGCCCGCCGCCCGCCGCTGCCGCGAGCAGACCCCTCCCGACGGCCCTCGCCGCGCGGGCCGGGAGCCTCTCCCCGCTCCGCCTCTGCCGCGGAAAGTGAAGTTTGAAGAGCGGGGAAGAGGGAATCGTGGAAATGAAGAGGAGGATCCACCTAGAGCCGAGGAACCGGCCCCCGGCCGCGGTTCGAGAACTTGTCCTGGACAACTGCACAGCAAATGACGGGAAAATTGAGGGCCTGGCAGATGAATCTGTGAACTTAGAGTTCCTCAGTTTGATAGGTGTAGGCTGGATTTCAGTCTCAAATCTCCCCAAACTACCTAAATTGAAAAAGCTTGAGCTCAGTGACAATAGAATCTTCGGCGTTCTGGACATGTTAGCAGAAAAACTTCCAAATCTCAAACATCTTAACTTAAGTGGAAATAAACTGGAAGACACCAGCACCTTGGAACCTTTGAAAAGGTTGGCATGTCTGAAAAGCCTGGATCTGTGTAACTGTGAGGTCACTGACCTGAACGACCACCGAGAGGGTGTGTTCAAGCTTCTGCCTCGGCTGACCTGTCTGGACGGCTGTGACCAAGAGGATGGAGAAGCCTCCGGCTCAGATGCTGAGGTGGATGGTGTGGATGAAGAGGAGGAGGATGGGGGGGCGGAGCAACATGGCGGCGAGGAGACGCTGCGAGTAAGATCTCCCATTAAAAAAAAGTGAATAGGGAGGAAAAGCGGCAGGTCCCAGTGAGAACTGGGACACGGAAGATAAACGGGTGACGCCAGCGAACTGCCCGAAGAAGAAAGTGGCCATAAAAGAGGACTAGAGGGGAGGGAAGCGCAGAACCCTGCTCCCCTCCCCCGCCCACAGAAGCGGCACTCTCCGACCCCGCAGAGAGGAGGGAAACAACAAACCAAAACGGCCCAGAAGAACAAACGACGCAGCAAGCGGGACTGGGAGTGGAAAGGAACTATTGCAGCCACCACACCCCGTGAACGGGAGCTGAGGCGAACCCTGCAGGATCCGCCGCCGCGGTGAGCGAACGGCTCCGGGCGCCATTAGAGAAGAACAAAGACCCCGGGAGACGCGCACACAGCCCGGGCTGCCGGTAAGCTGGCGCGGGAAAGCGGCGCGCTCGGTGCGCTTGAAAAGCAAGTGCAGACCTGGATCTCGGCTGCCCAGGTCCCCGCGCCTGCGACCTAGGCTTGCGGGGAGACGACCTAGGCTTGCGGGGAGACGCGCGGAGGTCCTCACTGAGGTGAAGGTCCCTCCCTGAGTGAGCAGGAACCAGGCGCCTAGGCACGGGAGCGGTGCAAAAGGCGCCATTCCCGCGCCACTGAACTGGGCTACAGCCCGCGTCCTGGAACTGAGGGCTTTGAACTGAGACCCGGGGCACGAAAATTCGGGGCGTGGTTTCTCCACGACGGTGGGGCACAAGGCAGACACAGCACCCCAAAGCTGTTGAGGTGTACCCTACCATTCCCGCTCTGTTCTCTGTCCCACGGGGTGGGGGGAGGCGAAAAACAGCCCCCCAAGGACAATAGGAGAGATCTCTGGCGCCACCTAGCGACCAGGAAAAAAAAGTCACTAACACCCTATAAAACAGGACATTTCTTAAGACTGCTTGAAAAGGGCAGAAGGTTTCTGGAGGACCCAGTGGCCAGCCGGGAAGTTATTCCACGCCAGGCCCCTTCCGACCAGCAGTCTGAGCCCACAGAGGGAGCAGGCACCCACGTCCGGGGCAGACCGGGTGCGCAGAAGAGTGTGCCTGAAACTGGAGGCGCAGGGACTGCATCCCGCTTCGCCATTTGAGAACAGGGACATTTCTTCAGTAAAAACTGCCTAAAACCAGCAGAAAGCTCCCCCAGAAGACAGAGATGGCTCCTGGAAGAGCCAGAGGGGAGCGGAGAAGTTCACCCAAGATGTCAGTCAGTCCGAGCAACACAGTGTCCCAACGCATACGACAAATTAGAAAACAGACAGTAGGGAGTAGAAGAACCACACGCAACCTAACAACTCCTCAGGAAAGAAGCACACCACAAAAAGAAAACCACTCCCCAGATTGCAACGACAGCAACTTGGAAGAACTTCTGAGCCTTCCAGAAAGAGAATTTAAAATTGCCATGATTAAAAAAGTGATAGATCAGAAGAAGGAAATTGAGTCCCTAAAGAGGGAAGTAAGAGAAATGCAGGAGATCAAAGAATTAATGGAGGAACTAAAGAACTCTGGGAAAAGCAATGAAAGCAGAATAGATGAAATGGAAGAACGAATAAGTAATCTTGAAGACACAGAAATAAAAAGAACCAAAACAGAAAAGGAAAGAGAAGTACGAAGGAAAAAGAATGAAGAAAGACTTCGCGAACTATCTGACTCCATGAGGAAAGGAAATATAAGAGTTATAGGAATTCCAGAAGGAGAGGAGAGAGATGTAGGAACAGAGAAAATATTCATGGATATAATTGAAGAGAACTTCCCAAATGAGAAGAAGGAGCTGAAAATTGATATACAAGAAGCAAGAAGAACACCAAACTTCCACGACGAAAGGAAAAACACAGCAAGACACATAATAGTAAAGCTCCCAAGAATCCAGGACAAGGAAAAAATAATGAAGCTGACAAGAGGGAAGAAACAGATAACATTCAAAGGAAAACCAATCAGGCTGACATCAGACTTCTCTGAAGAAACACTACGGGCAAGGAGAGAGTGGAGGGACATAGTCAACAGACTCCAAGAAAACAGATGCCAACCAAGAATACTCTATCCCGCAAAGCTCTCTTTCCTCCATGAAGAAAGAATATGGACCTTCCCAGACAAAGAGAAACTCCGGAATTTCATTGCGACTAAACCCCCACTCCAAAAAATACTACAAGGAATCCTAAAGCCAGAACCTCAGAGGGACGAATAACAACGAAAGAAGAGCAAAAAAAAAAAAAAAGTTATTAAAAGAATAAATAAATAAAATCAAAGGAAAGACAAACATAATGGCAAATACAGATGCTAACATATCAATATTAACTCTAAATGTAAATGGACTAAACTCTTCAATAAAAAGACACAGAGTTGCAGCCTGGATTAAGAAACAAAACCCAACCTTTTGCTGTCTCCAGGAAACACATTTAGCTACAAAAGATAAAAATAGGCTCAAAGTCAAAGGATGGAAAACAATCCTACAAGCAAATGGGCCAAAAAAGAAAGCAGGAACAGCTATACTTATATCAGATAAAACAGACTTCAAACTCAAAAAAATAAAAAGAGACCCCAATGGTCACTACATTATGATTAAGGGGACAATACTTCAAGAAGAAATAACACTCATTAACATATACTCACCAAACGAAAGAGCACCAAAATATATCAGACAACTGTTGTCCTCTCTGAAAACAGACATCAGAGAAAACACATATGTAGTGGGAGACTTCAACACACCACTATCAACAATGGATAGATCAACAAGACAAAAAATAAGTAAAGAAACTAAAGCTCTAAATAAGGACCTAGAGCATTTGGGCTTAACAGACATCTATAGAACACTAAACCCAAAAAAAACGGAGTACACATTTTTCTCAAGCGCACACGGATCATTCTCCAGGATCGATCACATACTGGGGCACAAGACAAACATCAACAGATACACCAAGATTGAAATCATACCAACCATCTTTTCTGACCACGAAGGCATCAAACTAGAAATAAATCATAAAAAGAAGGCAAGGAACTATCCTACCTCATGGAGACTAAAAGCCACACTACTGGAAGACCACTGGACTAACGAGGAGATCAAAGAAGAAATTAAAAAATTCTTTGAATTGAATGACAAGGAGGACACCAATATCCTAAATGTATGGGATGCAGCAAAAGCAGTAATAAGAGGAAAATATATAGCAATAGAAGCTCACATCAAAAAACAAGAAAGAACTCAAAGAAACAACCTAATCTCGAAGCTCAAAGATCTAGAAAAAGAACAACAAAAAAACCCCAGAACCAGTAGAAGAAAAGAAATAATAAAAACCAAAGCAGAAATAAATGAAATTGAAACTAAAAAAACAATCCAAAAGATCAATGAAACCAAGAGCTGGTTCTTTGAAAAAATAAATAAAATAGACAAACCCCTAGTCAGGCTCACAAAGGAAAAAAGGGAGAAAGCACAAATACACAGAATCATAAATGAAAGAGGAGAAATCACAACGGACACAGCAGAAATCAAAAGAATAATCAGTAACTACTATGAACAGTTATATGGAAACAAGTTCAACAATCTAGAGGAGATGGACAAATTCCTACAACTCTACAATCACCCAAAGCTAGATAAAGAAGAAATAGAACACCTAAACAGACCAATTACAAGCAGCGAAATTGAAATGGTAATTAAAAACCTCCCCAAAAACAAAAGCCCAGGACCTGATGGATTTACAAATGAATTCTACCAAACATTCAGAGACAAATTAGTGCCTATCCTTCACAAACTCTTCCAAAAAATTGAGAAGGAAGGGACAATACCAAACACGTTCTATGAAGCCAATATTACACTAATACCAAAACCGAATAAGGACAACACAAAAAAGGAAAACTATAGGCCAATCTCCCTAATGAACACTGATGCAAAAATCCTCAATAAAATTTTAGCTATCAGAATCCAACAATGTATCCATAAGATAATTCACCACGACCAAGTTGGATTCATTCCAGGGGCACAAGGATGGTTTAACATCCGAAAATCAATCAACGTTATCCAACACATCAACAAAAAGAAATATAAAAACCATATGATAATATCAATAGATGCTGAGAAAGCTTTCGACAAAGTGCAACACCCATTCATGATAAAAGCCCTTGAAATTCTTGGGATACAAGGAACATACCTCAACATCATAAAGGCCATCTATGACAAGCCAACAGCCAGTATCATTCTCAATGGTGAAAAGCTGAAAGCAATTCCATTAAGATCTGGAACAAGACAAGGATGTCCACTCTCACCACTGCTTTTCAATATAATACTGGAAGTCCTAGCCAGAGCAATAAGACAAGAGAAAGACATCCAAGGAATCCAAATAGGAAAAGAAGAAGTCAAACTATCACTATTTGCAGATGATATGATAATATACATAGAGAACCCCAAAATCTCCACAGAAAAACTAATTCAACTCATCAATCAATTCAGTAAAGTGGCAGGATACAAAATCAACACGCAAAAGTCAGTAGCCTTCCTATACACAAACAATAAATCTGAAGAAGAAGAAATCAAAAAAACCACCCCTTTTATTATCGAAACAAAAAAAATCAAATATTTGGGAATAAATCTAACAAAAGAGGTAAAGGACCTATACAAAGAAAACTATAAAACACTGTTAAAAGAAATAGAAGAAGACACAAAGAAATGGAAAGACATCCCCTGCTCATGGATTGGAAGAATAAACATTATTAAAATGGCCATCCTACCAAAAGCAATCTACAGATTCAATGCTATTCCAATCAAAATCTCAATGGCATTCTTCAAAGAAATAGAACAATTATTGATGAAATTCATATGGAATCACCAAAAACCCCGAATAGCCAAAGCTCTCCTGAAAAAAAAAGAAGGAAATGGAGGCATCACACTCCCAGACTTCAAACTATACTACAAAGCCATAATCATCAAAACTGCATGGTATTGGAACAAGAACAGACATACAGACCAATGGAATCGAATAGAAAATCCAGAAATAAACCCACAGATTTATGGTCAACTAATCTTTGACAAAGGAGCAAAGACTATGCATTGGAGCAAAGAAAGTTTGTTCAATAAATGGTGCTGGGAAAACTGGGTCGCTACATGCACAAGAATGAAGCTTGACCACTACCTCACACCATACACAAAAATCAACTCAAAATGGATTAAAGAACTAGACATAAGACCTGAAACCATAAAATACATAGAAGGAAATATAGGCAAAACACTACGGGATTTGCACATCAAAGACATCTTTACAGACACATCACCCAAAGCAGTGATAGTGAAGACAAAGATAAACAGCTGGGACTACATCAAATTAAAGAGCTTCTGCACAGCAAAAGAGACAATAACAAAAACAAAGAGAAACCCCACCAACTGGGAGAACATTTTTGCACCCAACACTAATGATAAAGGACTGATCACAAAAATCTGCAAAGAGCTGATGAGACTCAGCAACAACAAAGAAAATAATCCAGTCAAAAAATGGGCAGAAGAGCTAAAAAGAAACTTCTCTGAAGAGGAAATGCAAATGGCCAACAGACATATGAAAAAATGTTCAACATCACTCGTAATCAGGGAAATGCAAATCAAAACTACCATGAGATACCATCTCACACCAGTGAGAATGGCACATATTAAAAAAACTAGCAACAACAAATGTTGGCGAGGATGTGGAGAAAAAGGAACTCTTGTGCACTGTTGGTGGGAGTGCAAACTGGTCCAACCACTATGGAGAGCTGTGTGGAGATTTCTGGACCTACTAAACATAGAGCTTCCATATGATCCAGCAATTCCACTCCTAGGTATTTACCCAAAGGACACAGAAACATCAATTCCAAAGAGCACCTGCACTCCTATGTTTATAGCAGCACTGTTTACAATAGCTAAGCTTTGGAAACAACCCAGATGCCCAAAAATAGATGACTGGATCAAGAAGATGTGGTACATATATACCATGGAATATTACTCAGCATTCAAAAAAGATAAACACATGCAATTTGCAGCAACATGGATGGCACTGGAAGGGATCATGCTCAGCGAAATAAGCCAAAAAGAGAAAGAAAAATACCGGATGGTCTCACTCATAGCAGGAATCTAGAAAACTTAAATAAGGGACCAGGAAAATGAATATAAGAAAGTGAAAATCAAAATCAACAAAAAAATATGAACCAGAGACACTTTTTGGGGGGTGGGGGGCGGGAGGGGAAGGATTGGGGTCAGAATGGGGCGTTTGCAATTGTATGGGGGAATATAAAAATAAAATTTAATATTTAAAAATAAATAAATAAATAAATAAAAATAAATCTTAAAAAAAATAAAAAAAAAAAAGAGGAGGAGGATGGAGAAGGAGAAGCTGCAGAGGAGGAGGAAGATGCGGATGGTGAGGAGGAAGAGTGTGATGATGAAGAGGATGAGGATGAAGATGTAGAAGGGGACGAAGACGAGGACGAAGACGAAGTCAGTGGGGAGGAAGGAGATTTTGGACAGGATGGAGAAGCTGATGAAGATGAAGATGACGAGGATGAGGATGAGGATGAAGAGGAGGAAGAGAGCGGAAAAGGAGAAAAAAGGAAGCGGGAAACAGATGATGAAGGAGAAGATGATTAAAACCCAAATAAACTTTAAAAAAAAAAAAGAGCGAACTGTTCAGTATCGGTTGGACTGCGCATAAGGATTTGGTAGATGTTTAAAAAAAAAAAACAGGTAGCTGTGACGCAAACCCCAGGACACCCACCCACCCAAAGAGCCAAAGAACAGTTCCTGTGACATTCCGCCCTCCATTGAGTCCCTCTTGGAAATCCACCACCAAGCTTGGAGACTTCACCCCAACAAAATTGTAAGCGTTGTTAGGTTTTCGTGTAAGACTTGCTGTAGCGGGGACAGCTGTGATTGGTGAATCACCATCTGTGACTACCAGTTATGCCCAAGTTGTAACAGCATTTTTACTTTCTGTACAACGAAGAAGCTTTGTAAATAAAATCTTAACATTTTGGGCCTGTTTTTTCATGCTTTCCTTTTTTAATGAAATTTTTTATATTAGGACATTTTATGTGTCAACTGACAAAAAAAAAGTATTTTTAAGAATTCAAGTGAAATAAACACATTACTCTTTGGTTAAAAAAAAAAAAAAAAAAACCTAAAGGGTGAAAGTCCCGCGGGCTCTTCCCTGGTCAAGAGGCCTGGCAGGGGCCATGGCCTCGGGGGGGTCACGGGGCCCCAAGACTAGGGGCGGGGGGTGGGGCGGGAGCGGTGACCCGCCCCGGCCAGCGCTGCTCCCCGGCCGGGCTCTGGCTGCGGCGGCCGCGCGGGGCCTCCAGGAGCGCTTGGAGCCTCCGCGCCGAGTGTCTGCGGAGCCGCGTCTCCTCGACCGACCGCCCGCCCAGGGGCCCGCGGCTCCGCGCTCTGGCCCGGGGAGTCGCTGTCGAACCCCGAACTGCGTGTCGTCCACGTAGCCCCCCGCGAGGTACCGGGGCTCCCCGAGGCCGGGCGGGACATCACCATTTCTAAAAGCCTCAGAGAGGGGGAGCCTGGGGCCGGGGAGGGGTGAAGCCGGCGGACCCTCCCCCCTGGGCAGGTCCTGAGTTCCGGGGAGATGGGGCAGGGGAGAAAGTGTCCAGGAGGGAGGGAGCTCCAGAGACTGAACATGGGCATCGGGTCCAGAAGGGGCAAGACTCAGGGGGACAAAAGGAGGAGGCAGGGTGGGGGGACAGAAAGGGACCAGGACTGAGGGGGCCACGGGGGGTGACAGCGGGGCCTAAGGCAGCAGCTTCCTCTGCAGAAGCCTTTTCCCTCCACCCTGCTCTCACCAGCCCAGGTGTCTGTCTGGGTCAGAGCCCTGGAGAGAAGCAGCAGGAGGAGGTTGGGGGCCCCATGACCAGCACTGCTGGGGTCTGGGGAGCTTCTGACTCCAGGCTGGTGGGTAGAGACTTACCTGGGCAGGCAGTGATGCTGACTGGTTCTCTGGGAGCCTCCAGGCACTGGGACTGAGAACTGGGGAAGAGTCACAGTGTCCAGGGCCCAGCACAGGTGGTGGAGACAGAAGTGAGGCTAAGGGGGCAGTGGGGTATCCCCAACAGTAACCTTCCTGCCCTAGACACAGCCCTGGGGCCTGGGGCTTTGCTCTGGCCCCTCCTCTCCTCACCCAAAGCTTGTCACCCTGTCTCCATGACCCAAGCGCTGGGTCTGCGATTCTCAGTCATTTTCCTTCCAGGATCCATGTCCAGTCTTACAAATTAGGGAGGACGCCAAGCATAATCTTGTTTAGGAGGTATCGCTCCCCGTATTTATCACACTGGGAATAAAGCTGAGTTTAATCATGCAGCTGTTTATTTAGAATAATAGTAATAATCCAAGCATGTTAATAGAAAGTGTTCTTAAGAAAAATAACTTATTTCTGAAAATAATCAGGGCAATGGGAAGAATGGATCTTTCACCTGTTTTATGTTTGCAGTTGTCTTTCTTGTCTGTCTCATTGTTTTTTTTTTTTTTTTTTTTTTGTCTGTCTCATTGGAAGACAGTAGGAATTTCATGCTTCCTTCTGCATTTAGCTGTGGTTCTGGTTGAAGACTATGAAAAAATGTCTACAGCCTCACACAAATATGTTGGAGTAGTGTTTTCACATTATTGTGAATATTCCACTTTGATACTAAATTAAATCTATACAGGTGGTATTTTCTCCCAGGTTATTTGCAAAACGAAACCTGAAACTATGTCACTGAATATTTCTTATTCTGTTACATTTCCATAGCCCTCTCTTGCATAAAACTAACTGCAGTTAGTTTTAATGTGTGATTTTTTAAAAATAATATATTGTTCCACAAGTTATAAAGGTTTTCAATGTTTATTACACCAGAATCAAATTATTTTAAAAAAAAATTCATTTTATTTTTCACTACAAATCCAAAAAGTAAAAGTCTACTGGAAGTTGTCAAGTGATAGGACACAATTTCATGATTCTGTTTTTTTCTGAGCACTTATATTTGGTCAAGGTGAAGTTACTCTCAGTTATCAATTGTCAGTTGATTTTCTTTTTTTTTTTAAAGATTTATTTATTTATTTACACAAGCACTGGGTACAGTCAGAAGTACGGAAAGGTGAGAGAATTCACCAGAGCCAGAGTGGGGAGCAGAACAGGCAGAACAACGAAATACACTGCTGAGGGGAGCAGCGGGCAGCCAGAGAGGTCTGAGTGCCATGTGGGACCCTAGCTGGTGGCCAGGGATCACAGCCCAGCGCACAACAGCTGTGCCACCAAGGGAGGCCCGTGTCAGTTGATTTTCTTAAAGGAGCACACACTCATTTTCAGGACAATGTCTGCTAATTAACCAAATCAAATAACCACAGATTTTGTCATTCATTCCTTCATGTGAAGGTGGTATTGCCTACAAAAAAAGAAAAATAGTCTAATTCATCACATGCAAATATTTTCTTGGCACATAATAACTGGGAACGCAGCAGGAGTGTGGTGTGTTCACTTGCGTGTCATCGCATCAGGTGCTGTAAAATGTGGATCGAAGATGATAGAATGATGAAGATAATTTTTAATGCTTCAACCAAGACACTTTGAAATGAAACTGGCTTGGAGTTGTGTTTCTGAGGTAAGTACTTGTGAAGAATAAGTGCAGTTAGTAATATAAGCTCCATTTTTAGTAAGTTTTACCTCTCAGCAGATGTCAAAATAGTGAAAAAGTCAATGGTGTCTAAGTGACATTTTGAAAATAGTTTTGACCTCGTGGATCCTGTGACAGGCTCTGGGTGACTTCAAGGATTCCACAACCACACTTTGAGAAATGCTTTTCTCAGTGAACCAGGGAGCATCTCCCAAGTGTTCTCTGCATTTGCCTCCTCTTCACTTCCCAGAATCCCTCTCCCTGGCTGGCTCCTGCCTCCCCAAGCTGCCTCCCCTGTAGACACAATGGGGAGCAGAGAGAGGACCCTGGAGACATGGAGCTTGCTCTGTCATGAGAGATGGACACTGAGTAAAGGTGACAAAGACACGGGTAAACCCGACCTGAGCCAAAGGTTGGGAGGAAGGAGCATGTTTATTATGAAAGTAGAGCAGAAGGAGTGCTTCTATCCTTTTAAATAATATCAAAAGATGTAAAAAAATAAAAAAACAGGGCCTCCCTGGTGGCATAAGGTTTAACTCTGAGTGCTATCACTGCTTAGACCTGAGTTTGATCCCTGGCCAGGGAGCAACACACATGGGGCAGCAGACCTCTCCTGTCTCACCCACTACTCCCCTCAGCAGTGGATTTCAGTGGATCGGCCTATTCTGCTCCCTACTCTGTGTCTGGTGAATCCTCTGCACCGTCTGCACCTCTGGCCTATACCCCAGTTCTTGTATGCATAAATAAATAAAAAATGATTCTTAAAAACAAACAAACAAAAAATTACATGCAACATCCAGTACAAGATCTATCTCAGACCCAGCAAACAGCAGAGGCTGGGGACCCAGTGGTGGTGCAGGTGAAACAAGACACAATGGGGGATTCAGTTAGCTGGAGTCAGGCTTTGTTGTCAAGTGAGTTTGATGGCAAACTAGAGAGGGTCAGTCCACCATCCATCTGCCAGGCCAGAAAGTCTGGGCTGGTCTGCAGCCCCAGCCAGTAGTCAGGCACCACCTGGGAGACTCAAGGGATAGCTTAAACTAGCCCTTTGTTTAATTTTTCTATATCTATATCTAAGTGATATATTTGTCTTTCTCCTTTGAGCTTATTTCCATTAGCTCCATCCATGTTGCCCCAGATGGCATGAGTTTATGATTTTTGATGAGTAGTATCCTATTATCTATGTACCATCTCTTCTACAGTTTGGCTACTGTAAATAGTGCTGCAGTGATCAGGGGGTGCCTGTTTCCTTTGAAGTAGTGTAAGGTCCTCTGCGGGTGTGCTGGCACCTGCCGCCCTAAAGGGAACCAGAGTCTCTGAGAGCACCTGCTTACTGTGCACAGGGGGTTCCAAGAGGTTAGAAGTTCTGCAAACAGAACTTCTTCTTTTTTTTTTTTTAATTTTATATATACAAGCACTGGGTATAGTCAGAAGCGCAGGAGGGTGAGAGAATTCACCAGAGCCAGAGCAGGGAGCAGAACAGGCAGAAGGACCGAAGTACATTGCTGAGGGGAGCAGCGGGGGGCAGGAGAGGACTGTTGTGCCATGTGGGACCCTCACCTGTGGCCAGGATCGAACCGGGCTGCAGAGGCTGCGGGCAGTAGAGGCTGCAAGCAGCTTCGCAGCCCAACACTCAACCACTGCGCCACCAGGGGAGGCCCCCAAGGTGGTTATTTCTAGAGCCTGAAGTCTCTTGCAATTGTGCACACCGTTGAGAACCACAGTGATGAGTCCCCTACTGGGCACTATCCTTCCTTCGGCTCCAGCCTGTAGGCCCCTATCATATGGGTACTGTATTGCTACAGCCCTTGGTTTTGGCTTTGGGGCTTTTTGGCAGCTCTCTTGTCTTAGAGCCCGGGCAGGTGGGTACCACTGCGGCCTATCCTGGCATCCCATCCTCATGCCCCGTGACTACACTTTTCAGTTGGGATCCCAGCCGGTGTCAGAGACACCAAGGGTTAAAAGTTCTTTGTGAGTTGCTGGACAACACCAACAACAAACAGCTCTTTCAGACAGAGACCCTGAGCCTTTGGTGCTCCTATCAGGTGATGTCAGACACCAACTGGAGGCCCCATGTCTGACAGAGGTCTTCATCCTCTCTTCCTCCTGCAGAGGTTGGCTACTGGATGCTGCTTTTCTTCTTTCAGCTTCTGGTTCTCCTTTCTTCAGAGGCCAGGAACAGAGTCTTCCCCTTCTTTCTTTGGAGGTTGGAACAGAGCCCCTCAGCTCCCTCTAACCCTGGCTTATATCACTCTTCAGGGTGTCCCAACATCAAGTCTGGTTGGACCATTTTTCTTTTTTTGTGCAGAAGAACTGGGGTATTGGCCAGAGGTGTAGAGTGAGCAGAACAGGCAGACTGACTGAAACACACTGCTGAGGGGAGTAGCTGGCAAGGCTGGAGAGGTCTGCTGCGCCCTGTGGGTCAGATCCTGGCCAGGGATCAAACTCAGGCAGTAGTGGTGATGGTGCGGAGACTTAACCCCGAGGCCACCAGGGAGGCCCTGGACCATTTTTCATTCTTGACTGACTGGGGCACTTAGCACCAATCAGCTCATAGCTTGCACCTGATTGGTCCTTCCCATAACCCAGGAAGCGTGCAGAAAAGGGCAGTTCTGAGGAGCAACTGCCTTAACGGACTTGTGGTGGAGCAGCAGAGTGGAGACCACCGCTGCTGCTGGCTCCCGCCACCAAGGCACCTCCCAGATCTGCGCCACAGATGCTGGGGACAGGCACGGACCCCTCTTCCTGAGGCAGGCACTGTGGGACTTTGCCACCTGCCCAGGCCCCTTCCTTCACTGCAGCAGAACTAGTGCTCTCTGAAGTGAAGGATGCTGAGGCTCAGCCCTGTTCATTGAAGCGCGACCAAGAGCCAAGTCTGGAACCAGGATGTCTCCATGTCTCCTCGTCTCTCCCCTACTGGCTCATGCCTCCAGCATGGAGGTGACCTGCAGTCCCGAGGAACCCACCACTTCATGTCAGAGCCTAGGGCACAGGTGGTCACGGACCTGGCAGGACTGCAGGGTCACTGGTGCCCCCCAGCCCTGAGTTGGAGCTACCTCTGTCCTGGCCTAAGGACCTCCCTCCCGGAGGCCTCCGAGCCCTTCCCAGCTGGCGCAGGCCTTACCAGCTCCTTCAGCTCTGCCAGCTTCTCCCGCAGCTGGCCGAGATTCGTGGCCAGCTCGCTCTTGGTGTGCTGCTCCGTTTGGAGTGAGCCGGTCACCCCCATGTTCTGATGGGCCTGGATAGACAGAAGAAACAATGAGGGGCCACCCAATACAGCTGGAGACCCAGAGCTCGGTGTCCCCTCCCACATCAGGACGAGGTCATCCCCCAGCCCAGGGCACCCCAGGCAACTTACCTTCTTGCCAAGCGCTGTCTGGGCTCCGAACCCTGATCATCTCCTGCACCCACCCTCTGCCTGGGACTCCCACGTCACCCACTCTCCACATGGATGAACACTGCCCACCTCTACAGATCAGTCTCAAAGGCCACCGAGGCCTCCAGCCTCCAGACCCTTCAGAGCCAACTGCTCCCTCAGTTGCCACATCCCACCTTGCTGCCTAGCAAAGTGTCTGCTGCCAAGGGCCCATGGGAGACGGGTAAGTGTCCAGTTGATTTTTAAAAGACAACGGGCAAAATGTCCCAGTCACTCATCTCTGGTTAACCTAAGGTACTTTGCAGTTCTGCTACAAAACTCACCTGAACCCTTGCACCTGTAACAAAAGCCCCCTTTCTCCTAAGCCTGCATTTCCCACTCCTAAGCTAAAATGAATTCATCACTTTGAAAAAGCAACCACTATGTGCACTGTTGGTCTTTGGGGGACATGCCCAGAGGGCAAGCCCTGTGTGTGGGTGTGTGTGTGTGGGGTTATTGACAGTCTCCCAGTAGGACGGGCCCCTGAGCATTCACCCTGGAGGCTTGCAAGGCCCATATCTCACACCCCTGCTCTGGAAGCTCTTCCCAAAAGACCTTTCACCCTTCACGGTGTATTGTATCTTCTCGAAGATGATAAAGATGTGGGGGAAGGAAAACAACAATCAACCAAGCAGGTGAAATAGCAGACATGGACACACCGAGGGTTAATGATGGCAACATAAAATCAGCCAGAGGCCAAGTACCCCAACCAGACAAGCCTCGGGCATGCACGCTGGGAGAGGCCAAGCCAGAGAGGGGGTCTCGGCATGGCCTCACCTTCCTCCTGTCCAATTGGGGGAGCGCTACCCCATTGGAGCGGTTAAGGTCGGACACCAGCACCTGCAGAATGTCCTGAATCTACAGGAGGTGAAAAGAGAAAAACAAGGGCAAGGGGAGGAAGAGAAAAGCGGTTTAGAGAAGACAAGAAGGTCAGAGAAAGAGAGAGCAGCTCTGGACGATGGATGCCGGAGACAAGGGTGACGGATCATACCAGGGCCTGCGCCATCTTTCCAAACGGCCACTCTCCGTCTTGCCTGAGGCAGAAAGAAATGTGAACCAAGAGATGGATCAAAGCTACCAAATCAGACTGGAAGACACTAATCTGGCCCAACAAAATCATCTTCCAGGTGAGGAAACTGAGACCCAGGAAGGATGTGATTTTCCCTGTGATCACTCAGCAAGCAGGTGGCAAAGACGGACTCCCACCTCAGAGGTCGCCTAATCCCAAGAACCCGGGGCTAATCTGTGCCGCCCTAAAGGGAGAGGGTGTCCTCACTGAATGGCTTCCCCCTGAGGCTGGGGATGAGGGAAATTGCCAGAGCAAGAAGTCCATAGCGATGCCCTGTACTGAAGGTTTACTGCGCACCAGGCCCCACCCGAAGGGATAAATGCACAATCATCTCACGGATGCTGCCTAGATTCAAGTAGAACTGTAGCACCCTGACTCACAGGTGGACAAAGAGCTCAAACAGTGTCGCCCCAAATCAGATCCCCAGCAGAGCTACGGAGAGGCCGCAGTCAGACCCAGGGTTCTTACCCACTTCTTCCATGCTCTTAACTTCTCACTCGGCTGCCCCTGGAGCACCCCTCTCCCAGGAAGCCTGGCTGAGCAAGACTTACACAACCACTGGAAGTGGCTGTCTCTGGCCTACTGCCATGTTTCTTCTTTTTTTCTTAACTCCTGCAGGAGACCCCAAGCTGTTTTTCCTTTGTAGTCTCTCAACTGCGGAGAGGAAAAAGAGAGTTGAGGCTCATGAGAACGGCAAGCCTCTGTACTCACACCCCACTTTACAAGTTAGATTTGCCACCTGACTTCATGCCACCAACATCTCCACCAGGTGCTGTGAGTAGTCCCCCCATCCCATCCTCCCAATGACAGAAGAAATGGACTGATAACATGGTTTAAAGAAAAAATGTTTAGGAATTTTCACTCAGTCTTCTGGGATGCCATGAATCAGTAGCTGCCAACTGGCAGTGCTGCTCAAGCTCCTGCACCAATGGATGCTGACGGCAGGAGGCAGTGAGGGGACAGCCAGGGGGACAGCCAGGCATATTTCAGAGCAATCTGTTACAATCTCACATATGTACGCATATGTACATTAACACAGATGGCTTTTTTTCTCAAGAGACTCAAGCAGAATTGATGCTTCAGTCGCCTGTTTATCCTGTGGCGAGCAGAGCAACCCATGTTGAGACGACTGGGGGAAGATTCCCAACTGGGAAGGTCAGTTTGCTGGGATCTGATCCACAGAGTATAAACAGATCACTCCAAAGAGCACTGATTGGGCCCCAGGGTCATAAGGAATTAGAATGTGAGATGGAGAAGTCAGACAAAAATTGGAAAGTCTCTGTGGAGAAGTAGAAACCCCGCACAAAACCAAACTAAACAATTCTTCCCAGTGTCACCCAGAGTGGTTGCCAACGCTTCAAGTTTACTAGGGAATCGTAGGCTTTGTAGGCGCTCAGTGTTTAAAGGTGGGGTACAGTACAGAGCAAGCGAGCCTGAACCCTCTCCCAGGGTCGGGTCCCATGGTCTCGAGTCCCCTTCAAGTTGGTAATCTGAGGCCACAAGGGAAACCTGAAAGGGGGTTAGTCCTGGGGGGCTGGGGCAACAAATCAAGCACCCAGCTCTTGATGTGACATAAGGATGGTTCCCAGGGATTGTGACATAACTACATTCCACCCCTTGCCCCGCCACGCACATTCGCCGCTCCTCTTTGTCCTGGGCCAGCCCGTTTATGAACCCCTTCTCTCGGTGCTCCTCCCTCATCACTGCTCTCTGGTCTGGCAGAGAGCCAAGGGGGTGGCTCAGGCCTGGTTATGAGGGTCTTCTGCAGGGATGCGAGAATATGGGTGGAGAAGGGGTTGGTTAAATGTGGTAGGAGACATTTCCTGAATGTGAGCCTGTGTGAATTTCAGGAGGCGAGGAGCAAAAAGAAAAAAAATAAAGTTATCATTAGTATTGGCCCCGGAGTGGGAGGAGCCATGAGGCTATAGGATTTTGAAACCACGTCAGTGGAGACTTGGAGCCCCCACTTTCCCTTTCCATGTCTTTGCGTAGTTTCATTAAGGCTTCCACATTTTGTTCTACAATCTCTGATTCATTGATACAATAACAACATTCTTCCCTGACGAACAGGCAGGTGCCCCCTTATCAGTTGTTAACAGGTCCAGAGCCCGCCGGTTTTGGAGTGGCCTGTGCCAGGGAGGGGAGCTGTCTTTGTAATGATGCTAAAGACACAGAGGTTTTTTCTAAGGAGGTGTCTATCCTTTAACTGAAATGTTAGAAGTGCAGGAATGAAAGCTGACAAGGGCATCAGTTTGCTGGCAGGGGTAGCTGTGATTGGAGTCCCATAGGGGGACTGAGAGTTGGGGAGTTTGGCAAGCAGTGTCCATTATCTTTGTCGTAGTGGTATTGAGATTAATTGGAGCTGCCGCCAGTAGAGGCCTCTGAAGGGAAGCGCAGAGGAAACAAGAGGAGGTATTAGTCCCAAAAGAGTCAGTCAGGAAGGGTAGAGTGTTTTGGATTATATGAACCCAAGTTGAGGGTGTCTCAGTCTTTTCTGATGATGTTAGCTGATTTTGTAGGACTTGCTCTGAATGGAGGATGTCCTGGGAGACTTGGACTGTGGCATTTTGTGTCGGGACATATTCCCTTGAGACGGACAATGTTGCCACTGGGGAGGAATGCCAGCCAGTGTACCCTGTGGCTTGGACTCCCTGTACCCAGCGTAGGTCCCAAGGATCTGAAAAAGATAGCTAACTTAATTCGTATTGAAACCTGTATTATGACAGATCAGAGAGAACATTTGGCCTTTGTCTGGAAGGTGCACTGTCCATGATGGATAAGGGCACCCCCCATATTCTTTGTAGGAATTCTTGCAGTGATCTAAGGTTTGACGGTAAAAGAAGCAAGGAGTTCATAGGGTTGGTAATCAATGAAAGAGTTAGGGTGTGAGTGATGGGTGCTGTGCATCCGGCCTGTGGGCACTCCGCGGTACCTACCAAGTGGGTAGTCTCCGTGGATCCTGAGACAAAGGTCTCCCTAACTTTGAATTTCCATACATAGGACACTGGGCTCCAGGAGATTCTGACAGGAAATGCGCATCCTAGTAGGACCCAGGTTACGACATGCATACTGTTTGTCTTCGAGGGCACGTTTGACCCAAGAGAGATGGTGCCAGGATGGGTGTCCCAGAAGTGTTACTGCTGTAGGCGTGGTGAGAATGACCGTGTGTGGACCGGTCCTTGGAGGCTGCCGTGGCTTTGGCTGAAGCAATTTGAGCAGGACTTGGTCTCCCGGATGCAGTGGTGGGGAAGGTCAGTTGAGGAGATCGAGATTCAAGGCAGGACTGGGTAAGTGCAGGTCTTCGTGTTCCCAGAGCAGTCGCAGAGCTCTCAGGAGAGTTCAGTCAGGTGACCCTTGATTAGCCCATTGGCGCGCTCCACCTTCCCTGAGGATTGCGGGTGGTGGGGAATGTGAAGCTTCCAGGTGATACCCAGAGCCGTGGAGACCTGCTGAGTAATCTTTGAGATAAAAGCTGGACCGTTGTCAGAGAGGATAGAGCTGGGAAGGCCAAAGCGTGGGATAATGTGGTTAAGAAGGGCCTCGGTTACCACCTGAGCCGTTTCTCTAGCTGCAGGGAAGGGCTCGACCCAACCTGTCACTGTATCAACCATTGTTAGCAGATACTAAACCTTTTTGTGAGTAGGGAGGTGAGTAAAATCAACCTGCCAATCCTGTCCGGGTAAGTGTCCACACAGCTGGTGAGTTGCAAAAGAAGAAGGTGGGTGAACTCCCCCATGAGGTGATCCACGAGCACAGGTTTGATGATGAGAACATATCTGCCAGACTTTTGCACTCAAGGAGGGGTGGAAGTGATGACTCAGGAATTGGCGTTCATTAGGCTCCTAAGTCAGAGTGATGGAGGGGACAGATAGAGAATAGGGGCAGGGTCTGCAGCAGCGTCAGTGCTGGGAGCCCTTGCTGCTGCGTCAGACTTGTTATTCCCTGTGGTCACGTAAGAATTAGCAGTTTGGTGTCCTTCACAGTGGATAATGGTGACTTCAGTTGGAAGCTGCAAGGCCGCTAGAAGCTTAAGGATAAGTTTAGCGTTCATGATGGGGGACCCGTTGGTGGAATGGAACCCACTTTCCTGCCAAATCGCAGCGTGACTGTGAGCCATAAGGAAGGCATATGTTGAATCCGTATAGATGGTGACTTTCTTATGGTTGCTGAAGGTCAGGGCCCTGGTAAGTGCTCTGAGTTCTGCCTTTCGGGAGGTGGTTCCTCCGGGCAGCTTTCCTGCCTTGATGACCTGATCGAGGGTAACCATGGCCTAGGCAGCCCTCCGCTAACCTCGCGCACTTTCGCAAGAGCTGCCGTCTACAGACAGAGCCCAGTAGGCATCTGACAAAGGGGAGTCGGCCAAACCCATTCTAGAGGTTTGCATTTCTTCCAGGATTTCAGGGCATGAATGAGAGGCAGAAGGGGAGCCAGAGACAGAAGAGGGGCTGGGTTGAGTGAATTTGACTGAGTGAGACTCGCCAGAGGGTTTTCGATAAAGAGCACGTGGAAGTCCTGTGAGCGGGCAGGAGTGAGAGTGGAGAGCGGGCGGGGAGACAGGAGGGCCTGAGGGTGGTGCAAGGAATGTACTTGGATGGGTCTTTTCGGAGTAAGTTTGAGGGGTTCCCGGGTGAGTAGAGCTGCCGTCGCCAGGGCTCTAAGGCAAGGTTGCCAGCCTCTGACGGTGGGATCCATCTGCTTGGAGAGATAAGTGACAGGACGCAGGGCTGGGCCCAGAGGCTTGGAAGGCCGCCTGCCACAATACCCTGACATTCGTCTGTGAACAGGAGGAAAGGCTTTTCTGGATCAGGAAGGACAGTGCAGGTGCCCTCATTCTCTAGACTGACAATCTAGAGGATCAGAGAACGTTGAAGAGGGTCCAGAGAGGGGAAGAGTGAGATAAGGAGGATATATCTGAGTAAAAAGAAGGTCCTGCGCACCTCCCCGGGGGATTGGAGACGTCCTTCAGGGGAGGCTTTTGCTGCATCGTACAGGGGCTTGGCTAGGAAAGCAAAATTAGGGATCCAAAATGGAAGAATCTGACCAAACCTAGGAAGGAAAGGATTTGTTCAGCTGATTCAGGGGAGGGAAGGTCCCGGATGGCCTGTTTGTGGTCCACCGTCAGCTGTTTGGAGGAAGAAGTTAGTCGAAGACCCAGACAGACAGCCGTGGAAACTGAGAGTTGGGCTTTGGATGGGGAGATGTGGTATCCTTTTGAGCACAGGAAGGTGAGGAGTTGTGCAGTGTGCTGCTGAGATTGTGGGAGAGAAGGTCTTCAGAGGAGGAGGTCAGCAACATATTGAAGGAGAGTCCAGAAAGGAGATGGACTTACCTGCTACCTTGACTGTTATCCTGGGCTCCTTGAAGGTTATTGGGGTTGATGAGTCTGGGCCTCTTCAGTCCTCAGCTGCCAAACCCAAGACCACCAGTGGCAAGAGTTGC
>NW_023601322.1:54201018-54217698 GCF_014898055.3 Talpa occidentalis
CAGCCCCTCTTCAGCCCCGCCCTTCAGTAACCCCGTGGTTCCCGCCCGCACCCGATCTCCCGCCCTGAATAATCCTAAACTTAAATAAAACCTAAAGGTGCTTTTTCCCTCCATGGTTTCTCTCCGCTCCCGCGAGTAACTTGGCTCCGCGGGCGCCGCCCGCCGCCCGCCGCCCGCCGCCCGCCGCCCGGGACCGCGCCGCCCGCCGCTGCCGCGAGCAGACCCCTCCCGACGGCCCTCGCCGCGCGGGCCGGGAGCCTCTCCCCGCTCCGCCTCTGCCGCGGAAAGTGAAGTTTGAAGAGCAGGGAAGAGGGAATCGTGGAAATGAAGAGAGGAGGATCCACCTAGAGCCGAGGAACCGGCCCCCGGCCGCGGTTCGAGAACTTGTCCTGGACAACTGCACAGCAAATGACGGGAAAATTGAGGCCTGGCAGATGAATCTGTGAACTTAGAGTTCCTCAGTTTGATAGGTGTAGGCTGGATTTCAGTCTCAAATCTCCCCAAACTACCTAAATTGAAAAAGCTTGAGCTCAGTGACAATAGAATCTTCGGCGTTCTGGACATGTTAGCAGAAAAACTTCCAAATCTCAAACATCTTAACTTAAGTGGAAATAAACTGAAAGACACCAGCACCTTGGAACCTTTGAAAAGGTTGGCATGTCTGAAAAGCCTGGATCTGTGTAACTGTGAGGTCACTGACCTGAACGACCACCGAGAGGTGTGTTCAAGCTTCTGCCTCGCTGACCTGTCTGGACGGCTGTGACCAAGAGGACGGAGAAGCCTCCGGCTCAGATGCTGAGGTGGATGGTGTGGATGAAGAGGAGGAGGATGGAGAAGGAGAAGCTGCAGAGGAGGAGGAAGATGCGGATGGTGAGGAGGAAGAGTGTGATGATGAAGAGGATGAGGATGAAGATGTAGAAGGGGACGAAGACGAGGACGAAGACGAAGTCAGGGGGGAGGAAGGAGATTTTGGACAGGATGGAGAAGCTGATGAAGATGAAGATGACGAGGATGAGGATGAGGATGAGGAGGAGGAAGAGAGCGGAGAAGGAGAAAAAAGGAAGCGGGAAACAGATGATGAAGGAGAATATGATTAAAACCCAAATAAACTTTAAAAAAAAAAAAAGAGCGAACTGTTCAGTATTGGTTGGACTGCGCATAAGGATTTGGTAGATGTTTAAAAAAAAAACAGGTAGCTGTGACACAAACCCCAGGACACCCACCCACCCAAAGAGCCAAAGAACAGTTCCTGTGACATTCCGCCCTCCATTGAGTCCCTCTTGGAAATCCACCACCAAGCTTGGAGACTTCACCCCAACAAAATTGTAAGCGTTGTTAGGTTTTCGTGTAAGACTTGCTGTAGCGGGGACAGCTGTGATTGGTGAATCACCATCTGTGACTACCAGTTATGCCGAAGTTGTAACAGCATTTTTACTTTCTGTACAACGAAGAAGCTTTGTAAATAAAATCTTAACATTTTGGGCCTGTTTTTTCATGCTTTCCTTTTTTAATGAAATTTTTATATTAGGACATTTTATGTGTCAACTGACAAAAAAAAGTATTTTTAAGAATTCAAGTGAAATAAACACATTACTCTTTGGTTAAAAAAAAAAAAAAAAACCTAAAGGGTGAAAGTCCCGCGGGCTCTTCCCTGGTCAAGGGGCCTGGCAGGGGCCACGGTCTCGGGGGTCACGGGGCCCCGAGACTAGGGGCGGGGGGTGGGGCGGGAGCGGTGACCCGCCCCAGCCAGCGCTGCTCCCCGGCCCGGCTCTGGCTGAGGCGGCCGCGCGGGGCCTCCAGGAGTGCTTGGAGCCTCTGCGCCGAGTGTCTGCGGAGCCGCGTCTCCTCGCCCGACTGCCCGCCCAGGGGCCCGGGCTCTGCGCTCTGGCCCGGGGAGTCGCTGTCGAACCCCGAACTGCGTGCCGTCCACGTAGCCCCCCCCCCCCCCCCCCGCGAGGTACCGGGGCTCCCCGAGGCCGGGCGGGACATCACCATTTCTAAAAGCCTCAGAGAGGGGGAGCCTGGGGCCGGGGAGGGGTGAAGCCGGCGGACCCTCCCCCCTGGGCAGGTCCTGAGTCCCGGGGAGATGGGGCAGGGGAGAAAGTGTCCAGGAGGGAGGGAGCTCCAGAGACTGAACATGGGCATCGGGTCCAGAAGGGGCAAGACTCAGGGGGACAAAAGGAGGAGGCAGGGTGGGGGGACAGAAAGGGACCAGGACTGAGGGGCCACGGGGGTGACAGCGGGGCCTAAGGCAGCAGCTTCCTCTGCAGAAACCTTTTCCCTCCACCCTGCTCTCACCAGCCCAGGTGTCTGTCTGGGTCAGAGCCCTGGAGAGAAGCAGCAGGAGGAGGTTGGGGGCCCCATGACCAGCACTGCTGGGGTCTGGGGATCTTCTGACTCCAGGCTGGTGGGTGGAGACTTACCTGGGCAGGCAGTGATGCTGACTGGTTCTCTGGGAGCCTCCAGGCACTGGGACTGAGAACTGGGGAAGAGTCACAAGTGTCCAGGGCCCAGCACAGGTGGTGGAGACAGAAGTGAGGCTAAGGGGGCAGTGGGGTATCCCCAACAGTAACCTTCCTGCCCTAGACACAGCCCTGGGGCCTCGAACTATGAGAACCAGACTAGGGGACCTGGGGCTTTGCTCTGGCCCCACCTCTCCTCACCCAAAGCTTGTCACCCTGTCTCCATGACCCAAGCGCTGGGTCTGCGATTCTCAGTCATTTTCCTTCCAGGATCCATGTCCAGTCTTACAAATTAGGGAGGACGCCAAGTATAATCTTGTTTAGGAGGTATCGTTCCCCGTATTTATCACACTGGGAATAAAGCTGAGTTTGATCATGCAGCTGTTTATTTAGAATAATAGTAATAATCCAAGCATGTTAATAGAAAGTGTTCTTAAGAAAAATAACTTATTTCTGAAAATAATCAGGGCAATGGGAAGAATGGATCTTTCACCTGTTTTATGTTTGCAGTTGTCTTTCTTGTCTGTCTCATTGTTTTTTTTTTTGTTTTTTGTTTTTTTTGGTCTGTCTCATTAGAAGACAGTAGGAATTTCATGCTTCCTTCTGCATTTAGCTGTGCTTCTGGTTGAAGACTATGAAAAAATGTCTACAGCCTCACACAAATATGTTGGAGTAGTGTTTTCACATTATTGTGAATATTCCACTTTGATACTAAATTAAATCTATACAGGTGGTATTTTCTCCCAGGTTATTTGCAAAACGAAACCTGAAACTATGTCACTGAATATTTCTTATTCTGTTACATTTCCATAGCCCTCTCTTGCATAAAACTAACTGCAGTTAGTTTTAATGTGTGATTTTTTAAAAGTAATATATTGTTCCACAAGTTATAAAGGTTTTCAATGTTTATTACACCAGAATCAAATTATTTTAAAAAATTCATTTTATTTTTCACTACAAATCCAAAAAGTAAAAGTCTACTGGAAGTTGTCAAGTGATAGGACACAATTTCATGATTCTGTTTTTTTCTGAGCACTTATATTTGGTCAAGGTGAAGTTACTCTCAGTTATCAATTGTCAGTTGATTTTCTTTTTTTTTTTTTTTTAAAGATTTATTTATTTATTTACACAAGCACTGGGTACAGTCAGAAGTACGGAAAGGTGAGATAATTCACCAGAGCCAGAGTGGGGAGCAGAACAGGCAGAACAACGAAATACACTGCTGAGGGGAGCAGCGGGCAGCCAGAGAGGTCTGAGTGCCATGTGGGACCCTAGCTGGTGGCCAGGGATCACAGCCCAGCGCACAACAGCTGTGCCACCAAGGGAGGCCCGTGTCAGTTGATTTTCTTAAAGGAGCACACACTCATTTTCAGGACAATGTCTGCTAATTAACCAAATCAGATAACCACAGATTTTGTCATTCATTCCTTCATGTGAAGGTGGTATTGCCTACAAAAAAAGAAAAATAGTCTAATTCATCACATGCAAATATTTTCTTGGCACATAATAACTGGGAACGCAGCAGGAGTGTGGTGTGTTCACTTGCGTGTCATCGCATCAGGTGCTGTAAAATGTGAATCGAAGATGATAGAATGATGAAGATAATTTTTAATGCTTCAACCAAGACACTTTGAAATGAAACTGGCTTGGAGTTGTGTTTCTGAGGTAAGTACTTGTGAAGAATAACTGCAGTTAGTAATATAAGCTCCATTTTTAGTAAGTTTTACCTCTCAGCAGATGTCAAAATAGTGAAAAAGTCAATGGTGTCTAAGTGACATTTTGAAAATAGTTTTGACCTCGTGGATCCTGTGACAGGCTCTGGGTGACTTCAAGGATTCCACAACCACACTTTGAGAAATGCTTTTCTCAGTGAACCAGGGAGCATCTCCCAAGTGTTCTCTGCATTTGCCTCCTCTTCACTTCCCAGAATCCCTCTCCCTGGCTGGCTCCTGCCTCCCCAAGCTGCCTCCCCTGTAGACACAATGGGGAGCAGAGAGAGGACCCTGGAGACATGGAGCTTGCTCTGTCATGAGAGATGGACACTGAGTAAAGGTGACAAAGACACGGGTAAACCCGACCTGAGCCAAAGGTTGGGAGGAAGGAGCATGTTTATTATGAAAGTAGAGCAGTAGGAGTGCTTCTATCCTTTTAAATAATATCAAAAGATGTAAAAAAATAAAAAAAACAGGGCCTCCCTGGTGGCATAAGGTTTAACTCTGAGTGCTATCACTGCTTAGAACTGAGTTTGATCCCTGGCCAGGGAGCAACACACATGGGGCAGCAGACCTCTCCTGTCTCACCCACTACTCCCCTCAGCAGTGGATTTCAGTGGATCGGCCTATTCTGCTCCCTACTCTGTGTCTGGTGAATCCTCTGCACCGTCTGCACCTCTGGCCTATACCCCAGTTCTTGTATGCATAAATAAATAAAAAATGATTCTTAAAAACAAACAAACAAAAAATTACATGCAACATCCAGTACAAGATCTATCTCAGACCCAGCAAACAGCAGAGGCTGGGGACCCAGTGGTGGTGCAGGTGAAACAAGACACAATGGGGGATTCAGTCAGCTGGAGTCAGGCTTTGTCGTCAAGTGAGTTTGATGGCAAACTAGAGAGGGTCAGTCCACCATCCATCTGCCAGGCCAGAAAGTCTGGGCTGGTCTGCAGCCCCAGCCAGTAGTCAGGCACCACCTGGGAGACTCCAGGGATAGCTTAAACTAGCCCTTTGTTTAATTTTTCTATATCTATATCTAAGTGATATATTTGTCTTTCTCCTTTGAGCTTATTTCCATTAGCTCCATCCATGTTGCCCCAGATGGCATGAGTTTATGTTTTTTGATGAGTAGTATCCTATTATCTATGTACCATCCCTTCTACAGCTCGGCTACTGTAAATAGTGCTGCAGTGATCAGGGGGTGCCTGTTTCCTTTGAAGTAGTGTAAGGTCCTCTGCGGGTGTGCTGGCACCTGCCGCCCTAAAGGGAACCAGAGTCTCTGAGAGCACCTGCTTACTGGGCACAGGGGGTTCCAAGAGGTTAGAAGTTCTGCAAACAGAACTTCTTTTTTTTTTTTTAATTTTATTTATACAAGCACTGGGTATAGTCAGAAGCGCGGGAGGGTGAGAGAATTCACCAGAGCCAGAGCAGGGAGCAGAACAGGCAGAAGGACCGAAGTACATTGCTGAGGGGAGCAGCGGGTGGCAGGAGAGGACTGTTGTGCCATGTGGGACCCTCACCTGTGGCCAGGATCGAACCGGGCTGCAGAGGCTGCGGGCAGTAGAGGCTGCAAGCAGCTTCGCAGCCCAACGCTCAACCACTGCGCCACCAGGGGAGGCCCCCAAGGTGGTTGTTTCTAGAGCCTGAAGTCTCTTGCAATTGTGCACACCGTTGAGAACCACAGTGATGAGTCCCCTACTGGGCACTATCCTTCCTTCGGCTCCAGCCTGTAGGCCCCTATCATATGGGTACTGTATTGCTACAGCCCTTGGTTTTGGCTTTGAGGCTTTTTGGCAGCTCTCTTGTCTTAGAGCCCGGGCAGGTGGGTGCCACTGAGGCCTATCCTGGCATCCCATCCTCATGCCCCGTGACTACCCTTTTCAGTTGGGATCCCAGCTGGTGTCAGAGACACCAAGGGTTAAAAGCTCTTTGTGAGTTGCTGGACAACACCAACAACAAACAGCTCTTTCAGACAGAGACCCTGAGCCTTTGGTGCTCCTATCAGGTGATGTCAGACACCAACTGGAGGCCCCATCTCTGACAGAGGTCTTCATCCTCTCTTTCTCCTGCAGAGATTGGCTACTGGATGCTGCTTTTCTTCTTTCAGCTTCTGGTTCTCCTTTCTTCAGAGGCCAGGAACAGAGTCTTCCCCTTCTTTCTTTGGAGGTTGGAACAGAGCCCCTCAGCTCCCTCTAACCCTGGCTTATATCACTCTTCAGAGTGTCCCAACATCAAGTCTGGTTGGACCATTTTTCTTTTTTTGTGCAGAAGAACTGGGGTATTGGCCAGAGGTGTAGAGTGAGCAGAACAGGCAGACTGACTGAAACACACTGCTGAGGGGAGTAGCTGGCAAGGCTGGAGAGGTCTGCTGCGCCCTGTGGGTCAGATCCCGGCCAGGGATCAAACTCAGGCAGTAGTGGTGATGGTGCCGAGACTTAACCCCTAGGCCACCAGGGAGGCCCTGGACCATTTTTCATTCTTGACTGACTGGGGCACTTAGCACCAATCAGCTCATAGCTTGCACCTGATTGGTCCTTCCCATAACCCAGGAAGCCTGCAGAAAAGGGCAGTTCTGAGGAGCAACTGCCTCAACGGACTTGTGTTGGAGCAGCAGAGTGGAGACCACCGCTGCTGCTGGCTCCCGCCACCAAGGCACCTCCCAGATCTGCGCCACAGATGCTGGGGACAGGCACGGACCCCTCTTCCTGAGGCAGGCACTGTGGGACTTTGCCACCTGCCCAGGCCCCTTCCTTCACTGCAGCAGACCTAGTGCTCTCTGAAGTGAAGGATGCTGAGGCTCAGCCCTGTTCAGTGAAGCGCGACCAAGAGCCAAGTCTGGAACCAGGATGTCTCCATGTCTCCTCGTCTCTCCCCTACTGGCTCATGCCTCCAGCATGGAGGTGACCTGCAGTCCCGAGGAACCCACCACTTCATGTCAGAGCCTAGGGCACAGGTGGTCACGGACCTGGCAGGACTGCAGGGTCACCGGTGTCCCCCAGCCCTGAGTTGGAGCTACCTCTGTCCTGGCCTAAGGACCTCCCTCCCAGAGGCCTCCGAGCCCTTCCCAGCTGGCGCAGGCCTTACCAGCTCCTTCAGCTCTGCCAGCTTCTCCCTCAGCTGGCCGAGATTCGTGGCCAGCTCGCTCTTGGTGTGCTGCTCCATTTGGAGTGAGCCGGTCACCCCCATGTTCTGATGGGCCTGGATAGACAGAAGAAACAATGAGGGGCCACCCAATACAGCTGGAGACCCAGAGCTCGCTGTCCCCTCCCACATCAGGACGAGGTCATCCCCCAGCCCAGGGCACCCCAGGCAACTTACCTTCTTGCCAAGCGCTCTCTGGGCTCCGAACCCTGATCATCTCCTGCACCCACCCTCTGCCTGGGACTCCCACGTCACCCGCTCTCCACATGGATGAACACTGCCCACCTCTACACATCAGTCTCAAAGGCCACCGAGGCCTCCAGCCTCCAGACCCTTCAGAACCAACTGCTCCCTCAGTTGCCACATCCCACCTTGCTGCCTAGCAAATTGTCTGCTGCCAAGGGCCCATGGGAGACGGGTAAGTGTCCAGTTGATTTTTAAAAGACAAAGGGCAAAATGTCCCAGTCACTCATCTCTGGTTAACCTAAGGTACTTTGCAGTTCTGCTACAAAACTCACCTGAACCCTTGCACCTGTAACAAAAGCCCCCTTTCTCCTAAGCCTGCATTTCCCACTCCTAAGCTAAAATGAATTCATCACTTTGAAAAAGCAACCACTATGTGCACTGTTGGTCTTTGGGGGACATGCCCAGAGGGCAAGCCCTGTGTGTGTGTGTGTGGGGGGGGGGGGTTATTGACACTCTCCCAGTAGGACGGGCCCCTGAGCATTCACCCTGGAGGCTTGCAAGGCCCATATCTCACACCCCTGCTCTGGAAGCTCTTCCCAAAAGACCTTTCACCCTTCACGGTGTATTGTATCTTCTCCAAGATGATAAAGATGTGCGGGAAGGAAAACAACAATCAACCAAGCAGGTGAAATAGCAGACATGGACACACCGAGGGTTAATGATGGCAACATAAAATCAGCCAGAGGCCAAGTACCCCAACCAGACAAGCCTCGGGCATGCACGCTGGGAGAGGCCAAGTCAGAGAGGGGGTCTCGGCATGGCCTCACCTTCCTCTTGTCCAATTGGGGGAGCGCTACCCCATTGGAGCGGTTAAGGTCGGACACCAGCACCTGCAGAATGTCCTGAATCTACAGGAGGTGAAAAGAGAAAAACAAGGGCAAGGGGAGGAAGAGAAAAGCGGTTTAGAGAAGACAAGAAGGTCAGAGAAAGAAAGAGCAGCTCTGGACGATGGATGCCGGAGACAAGGGTGACGGATCATACCAGGGCCTGCGCCATCTTTCCAAACGGCCACTCTCCGTCTTGCATGAGGCAGAAAGAAATGTGAACCAAGAGATGGATCAAAGCTACCAAATCAGACTGGAAGACACTGATCTGGCCCAACAATATCATCTTCCAGGTGAGGAAACTGAGACCCAGGAAGGATGTGATTTTCCCTGTGATCACTCAGCAAGCAGGTGGCAAAGACGGACTCCCACCTCCGAGGTCGCCTAATCCCAAGAACCCGGGGCTAATCTGTGCCGCCCTAAAGGGAGAGGGTGTCCTCACTGAATGGCTTCCCCTTGAGGCTGGGGATGAGGGAAATTGCCAGAGCAAGAAGTCCATAGCGACGCCCTGTACTGAAGGTTTACTGCGCACCAGGCCCCGCCCGAAGGGATGAATGCACAATCATCTCACGGATGCTGCCTAGATTCAAGTAGAACTGTAGCACCCTCACTCACAGGTGGACAAAGAGCTCAAACAGTGTCGCCCCAAATCAGATCCCCAGCAGAGCTACGGAGAGGCCGCAGTCAGACCCAGGGTTCTTACCCACTTCTTCCATGCTCTTAACTTCTCACTCGGCTGCCCCTGGAGCACCCCTCCCCCAGGAAGCCTGGCTGAGCAAGACTTACACAACCACTGGAAGTGGTTGTCTCTGGCCTACTGCCATGTTTCTTCTTTTTTTCTTAACTCCTGCAGGAGACCCCAAGCTGTTTTTCCTTTGTAGTCTCTCAACTGCGGAGAGGAAAAAGAGAGTTGAGGCTCATGAGAACGGCAAGCCTCTGTACTCACACCCCACTTTACAAGTTAGATTTGCCATCTGACTTCATGCCACCAACATCTCCACCAGGTGCTGTGAGTAGTCCCCCCATCCCATCCTCCCAATGACAGAAGAAATGGACTGATAACATGGTTTAAAGAAAAAATGTTTAGGAATTTTCACTCAGTCTTCTGGGATGCCATGAATCAGTAGCTGCCAACTGGCGTGCTGCTCAAGCTCCTGCACCAGTGGATGCTGATGGCAGGAGGCAGTGAGGGGATAGCCAGGGGGACAGCCAGGCATATTTCAGAGCAATCTGTTACAATCTCACATATGTAAGCATATGTACATTAACACAGATGGCTTTTTTTCTCAAGAGACTCAAGCAGAATTGATGCTTCAGTCGCCTGTTTATCCTGTGGCGAGCAGAGCAACCCATGTTGAGACGACTGGGGGAAGATTCCCAACTGGGAAGGTCAGTTTGCTGGGATCTGATCCACAGAGGATAAACAGATCACTCCAAAGAGCACTGATTGGGGGGCACTCTGGCCCCAGGGTCATAAGGAATTAGAATGTGAGATGGAGAAGTCAGACAAAAATTGGAAAGTCTCTGTGGAGAAGTAGAAACCCCGCACAAAACCAAACTAAACAATTCTTCCCAGTGTCACCCAGAGTGGTTGCCAATGCTTCAAGTTTACTAGGGAATCGTAGGCTTTGTAGGCGCTCAGTGTTTAAAGGTGGGGTACAGTACAGAGCAAGCGAGCCTGAACCCTCTCCCAGGGTCGGGTCCCATGGTCTCGAGTCCCCTTCAAGTTGGTAATCTGAGGGCACAAGGGAAACCTGAAAGGGGGTTAGTCCTGGGGGGCTGGGGCAACAAATCAAGCACCCAGCTCTTGATGTGACATAAGGATGGTTCCCAGGGATTGTGACGTAACTACATTCCACCCCTTGCCCCGCCACGCACATTCGCCGCTCCTCTTTGTCCTGGGCCAGCCTGTTTATGAACCCCTTCTCTCAGTGCTCCTCCCTCATCACTGCTCTCTGGTCTGGCAGAGAGCCAAGGGGGTGGCTCAGGCCTGGTTATGAGGGTCTTCTGCAGGGATGCGAGAATATGGGTGGAGAAGGGGTTGGTTAAATGTGGTAGGAGACATTTCCTGAATGTGAGCCTGTGTGAATTTCAGGAGGTGAGGAGCAAAAAGAAAAAAATAAAGTTATCATTAGTATTGGCCCCGCAGTGGGAGGAGCCATGAGGCTATAGGATTTTGAAACCATGTCAGTGGAGACTTGGAGCCCCCACTTTCCCTTTCCATGTCTTTGTGTAGTTTCATTAAGGCTTCCACATTTTGTTCTACAATCTCTGATTCATTGATACAATAACAACATTCTTCCCTGAAGAACAGGCAGGTGCCCCCTTATCAGTTGTTAACAGGTCCAGAGCCCGCCGGTTTTGGAGTGGCCTGTGCCAGGGAGGGGAGCTGTCTTTGTAATGATGCTAAAGACACAGAGGTTTTTTCTAAGGAGGTATCCATCCTTTAACTGAAATGTTAGAAGTGCAGGAATGAAAGCTGACAAGGGCATCAGTTTGCTGGCAGGGGTAGCTGTGATTGGAGTCCCATAGTGGGACTGAGAGTTGGGGAGTTTGGCAAGCAGTGTCCGTTATCTTTGTCGTAGTGGTATTGAGATTAATTGGAGCTGCTGCCAGTAGAGGCCTCTGAAGGGAATCACAGAGGAAACAAGAGGAGGTATTAGTCCCAAAAGAGTCAGTCAGGAAGGGTAGAGTGTTTTGGATTGTATGAACCCAGGTTGAGGGTGTCTCAGTCTTTTCTGATGATGTTAGCTGATTTTGTAGGACTTGCTCTGAATGGAGGATGTCCTGGGAGACTTGGACTGTGGCATTTTGTTTTGGGACATATTCCCTTGAGATGGACAATGTTGCCACTGGGGAGGAATGCCAGCCAGTGTACCCTGTGGCTTGGACTCCCTGTACCCAGCGTAGGTCCCAAGGATCTGAAAAAGATAGTTAACTTAATTCATATTGAAACCTGTATTATGACAGATCAGAGAGAACATTTGGCCTTTGTCTGGAAGGTGCACTGTCCATGATGGATAAGGGCACCCCCCATATTCTTTGTAGGAATTCTTGCAGTGATCTAAGGTTTGACGGTAAAAGAAGCAAGGAGTTCATAGGGTTGGTAATCAATGAAAGAGTTAGGGTGTGAGTGATGGGTGCTGTGCATCCGGCCTGTGGGCACTCCACGGTACCTACAAAGTGGGTAGTCTCCGTGGATCCTGAGACAAAGGTCTCCCTAACTTTGAATTTCCATACATAGGACACTGGGCTCCAGGAGATTCTGACAGGAAATGCGCATCCTAGTAGGACCCAGGTTACGACATGCATACTGTTTGTCTTCGAGGGCACGTTTGACCCAAGAGAGATGGTGCCAGGATGGGTGTCCCAGAAGTGTTACTGCTGTAGGTGTGGTGAGAATGACCATGTGTGGACTGGTCCTTGGAGGCTGCCGTGGCTTTGGCTGAAGCAATTTGAGCAGGACTTGGTCTCCCGGATGCAGTGGTGGGGAAGGTCAGTTGAGGAGATCGAGATTCAAGGCAGGACTGGGTAAGTGTAGGTCTTCGTGTTCCCAGAGCAGTCGCAGAGCTCTCAGGAGAGTTCAGTCAGGTGACCCTTGATTAGCCCATTGGCGGGCTCCACCTTCCCTGAGGATTGCGGGTGGTGGGGAATGTGAAGCTTCCAGGTGATACCCAGAGCCGTGGAGACCTGCTGAGTAATCTTTGAGATAAAAGCTGGACCGTTGTCAGATAGGATAGAGCTGGGAAGGCCAAAGCGTGGGATAATGTGGTTAAGAAGGGCCTCGGTTACCACCTGAGCCGTTTCTCTAGCTGCAGGGAAGGGCTCGACCCAACCTGTCACTGTATCAACCATTGTTAGCAGATACTAAACCTTTTTGTGAGTAGGGAGGTGAGTAAAATCAACCTGCCAATCCTGTCCGGGTAAGTGTCCACGCAGCTGGTGAGCTGCAAAAGAAGAAGGTGGGTGAACTCCCCCATGAGGTGATCCACGAGCACAGGTTTGATGATGAGAACTGCCGCGGACCAGCACAGCAGTAGGCAATGAGGCCGTCTCAGGGTTGAGAGACTGCGCAGGGTGGTCAGGGATTCGGTTAAAGAAATGACAAACAGACACACTTCAAGAGAGAGTGTAAATCTGAGTGCGTCTTTATTAAGCTAGTGGTCAGTATATATATGTTTTTCTAAAAGCATCAAAGAGATCAGTTTGCTCATAAATTTAGCTTAATTGACAGGGCAGTGATTTATGTCCGAAGTTACATCTAGCCTCATTCCTAATTGGACAGGCTATAAATTCTTTCTACTGTTCTATATAATTATTTTCTAGTTGCACTAACTATCATAATTAATTGTCATGGGTGAATTTATTTTATAATGCAGTTAATATCAAAGGTACTAAAGTTAAGCACATAATAGAAAGATTATTAAACTAACAATTCTATTATAACACAGTGTTTAGTAATGTTTCATTTGCATTAACCTAATTATTAAATTAGGTATGTTTTTTTTTTTTTTTATAGAGGCATGCTTTATTTATTTGCTGGTTTGTTTGTTTGTTTTGTTTATATATGCACTGGGTACAGTCAGAAGCGCGGGAGGGCGAGAGAATTCACCAGAGCCAGAGCGGGGAGCAGAGCAGGCAGAAGGACCGAAGTACACTGCTGAGGGGAGCAGCGGGCGGCAGGAGAGGTCTGCGCGCCATGTGGGACCCTCCTCTGGTGGCCGGGGAGCAGCCGGGGATCGAACCGGCGCCGCAGAGGCCGCGCGCAGCTTCGCAACCCAGCGCTCAACCGCTGCGCCACCGGGGAGGCCCATAAATTAGGTATGTTTTTTAATTAGCAATCAATGACCAGAAAAAGGAAAGATTTTAGAGAGACAGTTGTAGCAGAATAAAGTTTATGGGCCTTGAGAAAGCGAGATAAGGTTCCAAGTGGTCAGCATTTCTTTTAATCATCTTTGTGGCAGCTTCTGGTGGTCATTATTTCTTGACAGGCATTCGGCTTCTCTGCATCTTAGGGAGTTTGCTGTTCTCCCCCTGCGCGCATGGTTCCTTGCCCACGCCGGACCTCAGGGACCATGGCAACAGCCATTAGCCCTGAGGGTCACTGCAGGGGGGGGTGCAGCAGGTCCCCCTTTCTTTTTAGAACAAAGTTGGTAAGCATACATGTCACACTGGATGTGGTAGATGGACCTGTGAAGTGAGCGGACACAGAAGGGAATAAACAAACAGAGAAGCAGGACAAGTAGGGAAAGAACAAGGAAGGAGAGAACAAGATGATACCAGTGAGTAGGAGTTAAAGATTGGAGAGTGGAAGCCAGAGAATGGGCAAAGGAAGAGACTGAAGTATCTAGGTGAGATTTACTGACAGCAGAGATTTCAGACTGAAGAGATGCAAGGTCATGAGAGAGGTCATTGTCATGCCAGATGCCCAATAGGTGATGTTTAGTAAGATTCCAATGTAGAGAGGAATTATAACGCAAAGGTGTAACACAAATGAAACGAAAGTGAACGTGGCAGCGAGTGGATAATTGCTGCTTAAGCAGCTGAACTTCATCTCCAATGGCAATAACAGTTTCTTCCAGGGCATTTATCTTTCTTTCTAACTTGTAGTCAATGTCCCGCTGCACAGAGAGTGCCATGGTCACATTTTTGGTAAGGTCATTTACAAAAGAAGCTGTCTTAGCTTCCTGAATCAAAGCAACAGAGGAAGTAGCTAAGGAGGTAACCAGGGACATTAGAGCAGCAATTCCTAGAATAAGGGTGGCAATAAAACGTTTAGGACGAAGAAGAGCATGTACTTCATCTAAAACTTGCATGGCAGTATTATTATACCAAGGTATATTATGTAAATCAACAGGTAACATAACATAGGGGGTCTTTTAAGTAAGACCACCACAGGATATATACGAGCAAGAGAGGGGGTAATACAATTAGTAACAATGCAGCCAGAACAATGAATGGAGTAAGAAGTCCCACGCAATTGAATGCGTGTAGCTGAGGCATTCCCCAGAAGTATAACGAAGGGGTATCCAACGTAGGCACGCACTGGGATCTTATCGGTGTCCTGTCCAGGTTGTTTGAAGTGTACATCATTAATGGCAGTGAAAAGACGAAAAAGTTCAGGATTTATGACAGAGCTTTCTGTCCAGGGAACCGGGTTATTCAGTCCTGCCAATGGAGGCAAGCTTTGTCATCATTTTCAGAGGTTTCTGGAACCCTACGAACAAAGCAGCAGTTTCTCCACATTTTAGTTTAGCTCTATGTCAACTCCCTGGAAGAATTGTACTCAAAGTCACACAAAAGGTTAGCTCTGTTAGAAAAAAAAAATATATATATATATACATATATAACATTGCTGTAGAGTCTGGTTAGTCAAAACAAGAAAACTTTGTTGAATCAAGGCAAAATGTAAAAACATTTTCAATGTTATGCCAAACAAAACAGTAAAAATCAGGTGTATTTCCAACAGTCTATACAGTCCTTTGTAGAAAGATTTTTACTCTCAAAAGTTTATCATTTTGAATCAATTGAGGCTTTGTGTGTGTGTGTGTGTGTGTGTGTGTGTGTGTGTGTAGAAACAAGTCCTGCAGACATTAAACCATTGAAGTATATAATATTGCAAGGCAACAATAATCATTGACAATTTACATACATATCAGGTATTGAAAGATTTTGTTTAAGAAAGCCAATGTTAACATTTTTGTACATATTAGAGTTTTACCATTGTCTCAAGTGACAGTGATTCCCTTGTAGTGTAACTTTACCAAGTAAACCAGATAGGATAAATTTATCTAATGTCCTTCCCAGGAGGAAAGGGAGAAAGTTTGTGGAGTGTCTCTAAAGCTTTGCTGAGGTTCCACAAAATTTCCTTTAATTGATTAAATGACAGGCTACCAAATTTTACTTTAATTAAATGTTTGGGAAGCTGTGTCATAAATACTAGAAAACAGCAAAAACAACCATATTTAATCTCTATAAAAATTCTAGCCCTAAGTGATAATATTGACAATTAAATCATAACCTTTAATTGTCATCTCAAAAACCTTAGTTCTTCAGACACTAAAAGACATTATGTACCCAACATTATTAACCTAGACAAGGGCCAAGATTATACCCAATGGTAGTGTATAAGTACATGTTTTGAAACAACCCATTAGATTATAACTCAGTTACTATTAACCAAAAATTATTTTAGCTAATGTGTTCCCAAAACACTAAAATAATGTAAATCATTTGAGTATACAAAATTTGTTTTCCTAAAATTCCTTTTTCAGATGTTCAACACTTTACTTAGCTTTGTTACTTTTAATTGTTTTAGACCTTTTAATATTTGTTTTAACACTTATCACTTTACTTTTAAGACCATTAAAATATCTATTTTTAATACATGTTTTTTTTTTTTTTTTTAAACACACATTTCACATTACATTGATTTAGGATTGTTACATATTTCAGTAGCAGTAAGGCATTATAATATATTATAATACTGTCATCTCTTTGAACTAGATGACTTAAATGTGAACACACAAGGTAATATGACATTAGAATTTTTAGCTTTTATAAATAGTTGCAAAAAGTAAACCTGAAAGTTTAGTTGTAGCTTTAGTTTCTGTTATGACTGGAATTCCATTTTGCATGGCTGTTAATAACATAATGGCACATACCTAGGTTTTTCTAGGATGGCTAATAAGGAAGCAATTAGGCAAATCAATAAAAACAAAAAAGAATCAGAGCATCATATAGATACTATGGACATTTTTCACATACATGTGACTCAGTAGGAAAGACAAAAGTACCTTTTATACCAGAAATTTCTTTTGAAATAAACACATTTAAACAAAGTATTAATACTTAACATAACTTTAAGGCATATATGCTTTGAATTATATTATAAAATTTAAACTAGTTTTTGTTTATTAAAAAATTGTTTGATCAAGATCTCAAGATTTGTTTTATGATAATTTATAAAGGCGCCATCTATAATTAGTCCTCCGGAGGTAAAAACAAAACAAACACAAAGAAAGACAAACAGATACAGAGATCTCTTGATATACATTTAAAATTTTGGCCATGTGCATATATTTTGAAACATAGTTATTTTATCAATATGTGTGAAGATACTGAGGTTTTTAATGAGTTAACAGCTAAAATCTGTACACAAAAATAAGTGTCTAATCTTAATTATTACCAAAGACCTTGGGCTCGAGACCACAGCAGTCATGGCAGTTTTTACTAACTTTTGATAAGAAATATTTTTGGAGTTACATTTTTAAGAAATGATTTTTTGGCTTT
>NW_023601322.1:54217798-54289350 GCF_014898055.3 Talpa occidentalis
TGGCCGGGGAGCAGCCGGGGATGGAACCTGCACTGCAGAGGCTGCAGGCAGCTTCACAACCTGGCGCTCAACCGCTGCGCCACCAGGGAGGCCCCAAATAAAAATAAATCTTAAAAAATTTAAGGATGGGGCCTCCCAGTGGTTGCAGCGGGTTTAGCGCTGTGCTGTGAAGCTGTCCACAGCCTCTGCAGACTCTGTATTTTATAATCATTACCACTATACAAAATTATAATAATACAGAAAGCTGGTAGGAAAAATTAAATAAATGCTAAAGGACATGAATAATTTTTTGAATCACTTTATTTTTTTAAAAGATTCATTTATTAATGCATACAAGAGTTGGGGTGCAGGACAGGGATGCAGGAGCTGAGAGTGGTGAGCAGATCAGGCAGATGTACTGAAATACACTGCTGAGGGGAGCAGCGGGCAAGACAGGAGAGGTCTGCTGCTCCATGTGGGTCACCTCCCTGGCCAGGGATCAAACTTGTGCTGCAGTGGCTGCAGATAGCTTCATAGTGCTGCGTCTTAACCCCTTGTGCACCAGAGAGGCCCCTAAATCAACTTTATTTTGAAGGACAGTTTTGGGGATATAGAATTCTTACTTGGCCTCCTTTTCCTAGAGGGCCTTGAGTATTTCACTGCAGGCTCTTCTGTCCTCTGCTGTTCCTAAGAGAAACCAGCCATTGATCAAATTGTTGCTCCTGGTGCATTAGTCATTTACATGTTTGTAACAATTACTTTAAAGTTATGCAGCTTAAAACAATAACGATTTGGTATTTCACACATTTTCTGTGGGTGGGGAGTCCAGAGCACTTCAGTTTGGTGATTCCAGCTCGGGGTCTCACGAGGCTGCAATCATGATGTCAGGCCAAAGAAAAGGCTTGATGGACATGGAAGGATCTACGTAAAGGCTCAGCACGTGGCTGCTGGCTCATGCACAGCCTCACTTCCTCACCATGTGATTGTCAACTTATCTGAGTGCCACGCAGCGCGGCAGGAGAGAGTGAGCAGGAGAGATCAAGCAGGAGATCACAGCACCTTTTGAGCCTCACTGTGAAGTGGTGCAGGCGCCCCAGCCTCCTCCATGAGCAGGGAGCCAGCAAGTCCAGGGACTCACAGGAGGGAAACTGGTCTTGACCTCTTGAGCATAAAAAAAAAAAACAAGAAACGGTGGACATTTGAAAAACTTCTACTGTCCATCATCTGGCCACTAAATATTTATATCCTTTTGTCAAAGAGAGAGAAGTATTCTGATACGTTGTAGAGAGTGGTCAGGCTTTATTCAACAAGCAACATGGAGAAATCACACTTAATTCCAAATACATTAATGATCTAAGATTTAGCACATCTGGAATCTTTTTTATTTTTCTGAGGATTCCTTTTCTTCCCACTGAAGTTGAACATTTGCCAGAACCAGGAAAAATCTGCCCCTGAGTGTGCACAGCTGGACCCCTGCTCTGTTGCTTCAGTCTCCACTTGCTGCATTTTCATCCTGGGTCTTGAAGGATTTGACTTGTTTCCTTGTGATTCAATGTTCAACCAAGGTTTTGGACAGTGTCTATCCAGATGTTTGGCTTCCATTCACTTGTTCCTGGTGCACCCAAATACCCAAATGCAGCCACCAAATCTGATGTTTGATTCCTCAATTCAGTAAGGTTTTTGCTTCTGGTTCTCTGAGCGTGTGTGGGTTGGGGAAGTCATCAGTCTTAGGTGCAGATTCACAGATTACACCAGGATGAGTCTGTCACTCAAGGGTAGAACGCCCTCTAAGTTTTTTCTGGTTTTCCAGCAGTTTCTCTTGAGTGTCCCACACCTCAGCACAGTTTAGTGGTCATTCAGGGATTAGACAGAGTTTGTATTCAGATTTGGGATCTTGCCTCTCCATCTGTTTTAAAATACATGTTAATTAAACTATTTGGATATGCCATTTTTTAAGGATATACAAAACCCATGTAGAAAAATCCATGACTTCCACATGAAGGTAATTTTATTATACATTATATACTATACAATTTTATTATACAATAAATATTGGGGGGCAGATACTGGAAGTTCAGTATGTACTGTCAATATGGTAGCTACTAGCCACATATATGGCTTTTAATTTTAAATGATATATAGTAAAATATGCAATATCTCAGCTTATGAGCCAAATTTCAAGTGTTCAATAGTTAGAGGCACCATATAGATCAGTACAAATATAGAACATTTTTTTTCTTCCAGAACTTTCTGTTGGATAGCACAGCTCTTCATGCTTTGGTCCTGGAGACCAGCTCCAGCTAGAAGTCGTGTCAGGGATCTCAGAAAGGAGACGATGGAGTCGGTGAAAGTTTTTTCTCTTTCTCGGAGGGCTAAGGGGAGGTGGCGCGAGGCAGAAGTGAGGTAGACACAGACACCTTAGTTCATGCAAGTATCTCCTACTGAGGGTCTCAGTGGTTCTTTATTTATACCTGAAGGCAAGAGGTGGGAATACATCAGCGTAAGCATTGAAGCAGAGCAAAGACAATCAATACATATTTTCTCATGATCATGTAAAGACTCCCTTGACCTTACATCTGTAGGTCATTTCTTTGGTAACCTAAGAACAATTAGTTTCCTAGGTATAGCTCATTACTAGCATGATCAATCATACAAGACAGCACAACATTTGGCAACAATTAAACTTTCCCAATTACAAAAATGGGTGTAAAATTCCTATTCTATATCCAATTACTAAAATCAGTCTATCTCCTAGTACTCAATTAACTTGGTTAACATATTAATTACTTCAAAGTGGTCTAAAACAACTTATCAAATCTATGTAAGTTCTACTGAAGTCTAACTCTTAACTAGAAATCCTAACCTCCACAAGGCCTGCGAACTATTGACCTCTTGCCTACACCAGGAAATGTATTGTTACCACAAACAGGTACCCGCCAGGTTAGGCTATGGTTTCCAAGCACAGCTGGTTCAGGGCAGCATGTTCTCCATAGTTCTCAGGGCCAACATTTCTTTCCTAGCTATACCTTTTGCATTATTTACTTTCTTGATACTAATTCAGGTGTAAGAACAACAAATCAATTAATGTCTAGGTCCGAATTGGGTTTTCATATGCCAATTACTAATTAACTTCTGCATTAACCAAGAACAAAGAGGAGAGCTTTAGCAGGCTTTGCCATGGACTCCCTAGTTCAGATCTTCTTTGGAAGTGCAAGAACTCCCCTCTTCTGGGAAGTACAACTTTCCCTCTTTGGGGGAGCACAGGAACTCCCTGCTTCTAGGGAGTCTCCCCCAATGCCCAGACCATGTCAAGAGACAGCATGGGAGGCGCAGCCTGCCACACTTTGGGAGCATCAAGTCAGATGCATTAAACACATGTAAAATCAAGGGGCCAGTATTATCTCTCTTAAAGATGAGGTGAGGTCCCTCGATGGAAATACATATTAAGCAGGTGAAAAACAAAATCAAAAAAGATTATCAGTGGGTCTGGTGCCTCCAGACACAAACAGTCTCAGTTCCAAAGGGAAGCACCTGTCTCTCCACCTCCCTTCTCAGACCAAGGACTCTCATCATCTCTGAGGAATGAGTTCTCTTCCAGGCATCCAGGGGCAAAGCTCTAAGAAAAACTTCGGAAATAGGACATCCAAACCAAGGAGATGGATTCTGGGAGCTCAATAAGAGACAAAGGCAGAGAACACTTGGGAGACTCCCCCTGGTTCACTGAGAAAAGCATTTCCAAAGTAGGTCTGTGGAACCCTTGAGATCACCCAGAACCTTTTACAGGATCCAGGAGGACAAAACTATTTTTATAACATCACTTTGACACCATTTGCCTTTCATTATTTTGACATTTGCTAAGGTAGAACTTAGTAAGAATGGAAATTATAGTACCAACTGCAGTAGTAGTCATTCTTCACCACCACTTCTCACAGAAAAAAAAAAAAAATCCAAACCAAACCAGTTTCACTTCAAAATGTCCTGTTTAAATCACGAAAGCATATTTTCTATTTATCATCCTGAAATCCACATTTTTTAAAGGTCTGAAACGATGACAAGGACGTTCACATAAGGCATGTCTGCTACAGTCCAAAGGGCCTTGTCCCAGGGAGAAAAATGAAATGAATTAGCCTCTTCTTAGGCAATATCTTTTTTTTAAAGATTTATTTATTTATTTATACAAGCACTGTGTACAGTCAGAAGCATGGGAGGGTGAGAGAATTCACCAGAGCCAGAGCAGGGAGCAGAGCAGGCAGAAGGACCCAAGTCCACTGCTGGGGGGAGCAGCGGGCGGCAGGAGAGGTCTGCGAGCCATGTGGGACCCTCCTCCGGTGGCCGGGGAGCAGCCGGGGATCGAACCGGCGCCACAGAGGCCGCAGGCAGCTTCGCAACCCAGTGTTCAACCGCTGCGCCACCGGGGAGGCCCGGCAATAGCATTTTTAATTGAAGGAATGAATAGCTAAAACCATGGTTACTTAGATTAGTTGAATTGGCAGACACTTTCCTGAAAATGAATGTGAGTCTGTCCCTTTAAGAAATCAACTGACATAAAATAAATATTAATTAAAAAATCAAAAAATCAAAAAATCAACTGATGGCATTTGTTGCCTTGATAAAATGTAAACTCCCAGAGAAAACCAAAATTATGGAAAATTGAGTCCTGTTATTATATACTTGACAACTTACAGTATGTAGACTAATTTTTCTTTTGGGATCTGTGGTAAAAAACAAAGCATGTGATTTTAGATAACTTGACCCCGGTGTAATTAACACTGTATATCTATATACACATAGTGAAACAATAGGTAACTTTTAAAAAAAAATCATACAATTGTACAAGATCCGTTAATATACAAGAGAATGTATGGAGTTAATATAACAATAGGAAATATTCAATGACATTGTTTCAGGTTTCACTTTGCAAATAACCTTTGAGAAAATATTACTTATAAGTTATGATTTAGTATGAAAGTTGTAACAAAGTTGAATATCCATAATCTGAAGAGGTTATTAAAATACTATCCCTACATATTTCCATGAGATTGTATATTTTTTCATAGATTTCAAACAAAACATTAAATGTAGAAGAAACTATGAAAATAAAAGATCTTCTAATGAGACAAAAATGACACTTGCATAAATATAAATGTGAAAGTTCCCCTCTTTTAATTATCCTTATATTTACAGAAAGTTATTTTCTTAAAAATGCTTTGTTAGGGCCTCCCTGGTGGTGCAAAGGTTAAGAGGCAACCTATGAAGCTACCTGCAGGCACTGCAGCGTGAGTTCAATCCCTGGCGAGGGAGATACCCCACATAGTGCAGCAGACCTCTCCTGTCTAGCCCGCTGCTCCCTCAGCAGTGTGTTTCAGTACATCTGCCTGATGTGCTCCCCCTCCGTCTCTGGTAAATCCTCTCACCCCAAGCATCTCTGGCCTGCACCCCAGCTCTTCTAGGCATAGGTAAATAAATCTTTACAAAATGCTTTGTTAGCATACATTGGTTATCAATATTCTAAAGTAAAGAAGTAATAACATCATTTTGAAAGGTTTTATTCTAGTAAAGTAAATATTTAAAGCTATAACCCACATAAAAAATTTACATGGGAGGGCCTCCCTGGTGGCGCAGCGGTTGAGCACTGGGTTGCAAAGCTGCCCGCAGCCTCTGAAGAGCCAATTCGATCCCTGGCTGCTCCCTGGCCACCAGAGGAGGGTCCCACATGGGGCGCAGACCACTCCCCTCAGCAGTGTACTTCGGTCCTTCTGCCTGCTCTGCTCCCCGCTCTGGCTCTGGTGAATTCTCTCATCCTCCCGCACTTCTGACTGTACCCAGTGCTTGTATAAATAAATGAACGAATCTTTAAAAAAAAAAGTTATACATGGGATCCGTAATATTTGTGAGACTGCAGAGAAAGAAAAAAAAATTGAGAAACGCTGACCCAATTTTGGGCCTGGATTCAGGGAGGCACAGTGTGACAAAGTCTTCGTGCATGTCTGGGCGGGGGGTGGAGGGTGGAGGGGTGGTTCTCAAGGTCTCAGTCCCCAGGGCGCTGTCTGGGGCTGGAAGGTGACTGTTGGGGCTTCCTCATCTCCCCAGTTTCATTTCTCACAGCCTGGGCTTGTCCTCCTTCCTGGATACTGGTGACTCACCCCAGGTCTCACTCCCCATTGCCTGGAGGTCTCCAGAGCAGCCAATCAGCAGCCCCGCGGCTCCTGTTCCAAAGCCCTCCCCACCCGCCGGGACTCCGTCTCCCCAGCCCGGGTGGAGGCGCGTCCTGGGGATGCGGGGCACAGCCTCCTGCTCCTGCTCGCGGTGGCCGCGGCCCCGAGGGAGACCCGGGCGGGTGAGTGCGGGTCGGAGGGGACAGGGCGCTACCAGAGGCGGGAGCGAGGGCGTGGGCGGGACGTGGGAAGGCGCGACCTCGCCGCCGCCCTAGTTGTCCCCCACGTCGGCCCAGCCCTGTCCTAGCCCTTTCCGTCCCCCGAGACCCCAGCCTCCTTTTGCCCCCCGAGTCTCGGCTATTTTCGTCCCGCAGCCGCTTTTCGGTCTCACTCGTCTTTCACCACTTTCTGTCTCGTGGGCGCCCCCCTGGGACTCGAGCCCCCGAAGGGGAGAAGAATAGCCCTGGTCTCCCCTCCCGCCCCCAGGCCCCCACTCCATGAGGTTTTTCCACACTGCGATGTCCCGGTCCGGCTCGGGGAGCCCCGCTTCATTATCGTGGGCTACATGGACGGACGACACGCAGTTCGCGCGGTTCGACAGCGACTCCCCAGGTCAGAGCGCAGAGCCCCGGGCGCCCTGGGCGGAGCAGGCGGAGCAGGTGGAGCAGGAGGACTGGGACGAGGAGACGCGGATCCTAAGGGACAGCACACTGTGGTACCGCGCGCAGCTGGACTCCCTGCGCGGCCTCTACAACCAGAGCGAGAGCGGTGAGCTGGCGCGGGTGCGGGCCGGGTCAGCACCCCCATCCCCACGGACGGGGGGTCGCTCAGGGTCTCCCCCTCCAGGCTTCTCTGCAGCCTGCCCGGGAACAGCCCGCGGGACTTTCACCCCATTTCATTCTGGACAGGCTCTCACACCCTCCAGAGGATGTGTGGCAGCGACATGGGGCCCGACGGGTTCCTCCTCCGCGCGTACAGTCAGTTCGCCTACCACGGCGCCGATTACCTGGCCCTGAACGGGGACCTGCGCTCCTGGACCGCGGCGGACACGGCCGCTCAGATCACCCGCGCCAGTGGGAGACCCAGGTGAGGCAGAGAAATTCAGGAACTATGAGAAGGGCAAGTGCTTGAGGTGGCTGTGCACATTCCTGGAGTACGGGAAGGAGACTCCGCAGCGCACGGGTAAGAGGGGCCTGGAGGCCTCCCAGTCCTCCCCTGCCTGGAGTCACTGCGGGAAATGAGTCCTCTCTCTAGTCCGAGGGGGGGACTCCCTGGGTTTCATGTTCTGCCCTAGAGAGACTCCCAGAGACTCCTGCTTCTCCTGAAGGACAGTGAAGGGATCCAGTCTCTCCTGAGAAAGACAGACAGTCCCTGACATCACATGTCACCGGGTCCTTTTGACCAGGGGCCTGTTTGAGAACCACGAGTTTCTCTCTCAGTCTTGTTTCTGGTCTGAGAACATTTTCAGTTATGTGATTCCTGCTTTTCTGTTCATTCACCTTCCACCCAGGTCAGGAATAAAAAGTCTGTGTTCCACTCCCTCTGCTTCATCCTACCCTGGGTAGGATGAAGTCCTCATTCTAGGACTTTCTAAGGAATAGGAGAATCTCACACATCCCCCCCAGATTAGCCTCTTTTTTACATTTTATGCTTCTTCCTGCCACACCAGTTGTCTTGTCTATTGTGAGGATGGTCTCATGAGGATTCTTCAGTGTCCATGGAGGAAACACAAAGTGAGTTTTCTGATTTACCACCTCAGATCCCCCAAAGACACGCATGACCCACCACCCCACCTCTGAGCATGAGGTCACCCTGAGGTGCTGGGCTCTGGACTTCTACCCAGCGGACATCACCCTGACCTGGCAGCGAGATGGGGAGGACCTGACCCAGGAGATGGAGCTGGTGGACACCAGGCCTGGGGGAGACGGAACCTTCCAGAAGTGGGCGGCTCTGGTGGTGCCTTTTGGAGAGGAGCAGAGATACACGTGCCATTTGCAGCATGAGGGGCTGCTGGAGCCCCAAGTCCTGAGATGGGGTGAGGAGGAGGATGTGGGCACTGAGGCTGTTCTCAGGGCCATCAGGAGCCCTTCTGGAGCCCTTCAGAGGGTCCGGATAAGGTCTGGGGCTCAGGGTATGATCTTCCCTTCCCTTCCAGTGCCCCCTCCTCAGTCCTTCATCCCTACTTCGGGCATCATTGCTGGCCTGGTTCTCCTTGGAGCTGTGCTCACTGGAGCTGCAGTGCCTGCTTCCTGGAGCGGAGGAGCAGGTAGGTGGCCATGACCTCGTCGTACTTGTCAGCGTCAATGGCCTCCCGAATTTCCTGCCTCTCGTAGCCCAGGCGCTCCATAGCTTTGATTATGGCCGGGTCCTGGGGGCTTAGCCACGGCTCGCTGAAGGGCAGGAGTCCCTCGCTCGTTTCTGCTACCCAGGGGTGCTGCTGGATGCACTCCAGGGGGCGGCGCCTCCAGTGGTCCTTTTCCAGCATTTTGGCCAGCAGGTCCTGGCACTGCTCCGTGAGGTAGTCGGGCAGCTGGAGGTACGCGCTCAGGACGCGCACCCTGACCGCCGGGAGGTGGGGTGCCCTGAAGGGCAGTTTGCCGGTCAGCATTCTGTAGAGAATGACACCCAGGCTCCACACGTCCACCTTGGGGCCGTTGTAGCGCTGGCCAAGGTAGACCTCGGGGGCCCTGTATTCTGGGCGACAGCAGCACGTGCTCAGCGCCCGGTTGAAGGCCTGGACGCTGAGCCCAAAGTCCGCCAGCTTGACTTTTCCCTCTCGGGTCAGCAGAATGTTCTTGGGCCTCACATCCCTGTGCGCGATGCCTTTGGCATGGCAGTGGTTGAGGGCCGCGAGGATCTGCTGAAAGAGCGGGCGGGGGCCTCCCCGGTGGCGCAGCGGTTGAGAGCTGGGTTGCAAAGCTGCCCGCGGCCTCTGCGGTGCCGGTTCGATCCCCGGCTGCTCCCCGGCCACCAGAGGAGGGTCCCACATGGCGCGCAGACCTCTCCTGCCGCCCGCTGCTCCCCTCAGCAGTGTACTTCGGTCCTTCTGCCTGCTCTGCTCCCCGCTCTGGTGAATTCTCTCACCCTCCCGCGCTTCTGACTGTACCCAGTGCATGTATAAACAAAACAAAACAAAAAACAAACAAACCAGCAAACAAATAAATAAAGCATGCCTCTATTAAAAAAAAAAAAAAAAAAGAGCGGGCGGGCCTCGCTCTCGTCCAGGCACCCACGCCTGTCCAGGAAGTCCTGCAGGTCCTCCCCCTGCACGTACTCTATGACGAGCTGCAGCTCGGGCCCGGTGTCCACCACCTGGAAGAGCTCCACGATGTTCGGGTGGTGAAGGGCCTTCATGCACCCCATCTCGCGGGCCAGGAGGCGGAGGTCGGGCAGCTCGGACTTGCGGACGCCCCTGATGAGCACCTTCGTGCCCGTGAGCACGTGCACCGCCAGCGTCACCTTGGCGTGGGAGCCCCGCCCCAGCTCCCGCAGCGCCAGGTAGCTTTGCCCTTGAAGTCCCTGGGACATAGCGCCTGTGCACTTGACTACGCTGACTACCCTCGCCAGCCCTGACTGTGCTCCCAGCCCTTGCGCTACCTCCGCTGACAGCTGACTCTCCTACGATATTAACAAATGTACTATTAATCTAGTACTAATAGTACTCAAAAAGTATTCACTAACCTCACTAAATACTAAGAATGCTAACTCTACTCTACCAACAATACTAACCTCACTCAGCTTACTAGCAATACTAACTACACTACAAATAATTGAAACAACACAAACAAAAAATGACAAATGAGATGTAAATGTAAAAATATGAATAAAAACAAACTAATTAAAACCAACCACTAAATTTAAGAATAAAGCAGAACAACAAAGACCAATAGAACAAACAACAGAGCGAGCAACAATTAGAAACTAAAACCTGAAAAAACAAACAAACAAACAAACCAAAATAAAAACCCAGAGAAACGACAAAGGGGAAGAAAGAACAAATAACGAAACAAGAACAGAAGGGAAAATGGGGGAGACCACTCGAAAAATAACAACCAAAAAACAGAAAACTGAAGTAAAAAAATAAAGAAAAAAAAATAAAAGCCAATAACAAAACAATAAAGGAAAATAAAAAACAAAGAAATAAAAGGAAAAAGAAAAAGTAGAAAAAAAAACTATAAGCAAATACAAAAAAAATCAAGGAAAATAAGGAAAAAAACAAAGAAAGAAAAATAAAATAACTAAAATAAATAGCCGAAACAAATAATTAAATAAATAAACCAATAAATAAACCCAAAGAAAACCAAATACCCCAAAACAGGCTCTCACTCTCTCTGTCGTGGTCCGGAGTGCACAGGTCACTGTCCAAAGCTTCCCGGCTCCTGAGGACACAGGCGCAGTCCGGGCGGGCCTGATGTAGGTGGTGCCGGTGCGTCACAATGGCTCTTTGTGGCATCAGAGCCAGAGGCCACAGCCATTGGCAGAGGGAACCCCCAGCGGTTTCTCAGCCTTAACGAAAAAGCTGCCGCTTAACGACAACCCTTGGAATGCCTGAGAGGCCTTTTCATTTGTCCTGAGCAATCCAGTCCTGGGTTTTGGCTTTTCCAGGCGTCCCCATCCTGGCCCTGCCTTGTGCAGATGCTTTACTGTCGCCTCACACTGTGGAGAGAACAGCAAACGGGGCGCAGGCGGTTGGGCGAGCTCTGGGGATCTGCCCACAGCCTTTGCCGCGCCCGCGAGGGGCCCACGTGGCGCGCAGACCCCTCCTGCCGCGCCCGCTGCTCCCCTCAGCAGTGGATTTCAGTCAGTCTGCCTGTTCTGTTCCCGGCTCTGTCTCTGGTGAATCTTCTCACCCTCCCGCGCATCTGGCCTGTACCCCGGTGCTTGTATAAATAAAATACATCTTTAAAAAATTAAAAAAAAAAAGGAGGCACAGTTACTACTGTTGCAATGAACTAGTAAGGTTTAAATTCTAAAATTTTCAAGAGGTAATTTCAGGATTCTTTTTCAGCCTGTCTTTTTTTTGGGGGGGGCTATAATTGTGTCATGGAGTCTAGTTTAGTAGAAAAATAACATTAAATAATAATACTATATGCACAAAAGTTCCTTTGAGAAGGAATATACTAACAAATCCAATAGGTCATAACAATACCAATGTGCTTAAAAACTAAACAAAAATGTTAGGAAATTCAGAACACTTTGATTTCTAGGTTGCTTTTAACACTTTAGCCAAAATAAAGTGATTTAATAGTGATAAATATCAGGAAGTATAAGTATCATTGTTTTAATTCTATGTATATTACATATATCAATATGTGCACTCACAAATATATTAATATCTGAGGAAGGAGATTTAGAGAGGTTAATTACTTTTTCCAAGGTTATCTATATATGATATTCACTGAAAAGAAACAATGACTAATTATTGAGAAACTACACTGTACTTTTGTAGAATTGATAGTGTTCTAGTGATCAAGATATAGCAAGATTGTTGTGATAAAACTGACTTTTCAGTGGCAGGGAATAAAAGCAATATAAATAAGTTTTAAAATATCCAACAGAGAAATAACATATGGTGATAGGATCTGTACAAAGGATCGAAACAAACCAATTGAATTTTCAATGCCACTTAGGATAACATCAAAATATGAAACCCTTAAGAATATTTTTAATAAAATGTATGTATCTGTAAAGCTATGAAAACATTATTCTTTAATGGAAATTATAAGACTTCAATAAATGACAATATGAACTCTATTTACAGACCAGGATGCATACAGGAAAGTTTGGGAGAAAGCACAATTGCAGAGGGGATCACAGAGAGGCAGAAATGACAGAATCACCCTGCAGTAAGAAAAAGGAGGTCAGTGTTTCATGTGGACAAAGGAGAAGGAATTGTGAGACAAGGTCAAAGATATTCACAGAAACTAGTCACTCAGAACTTCCTAATTCAGGGTGATGGCCTGAACTTCATGCTAATTGTGAAAATGGAGAGAGGTGTTGGTGAGTGGAGTGAATTGAATAATTTGTGTTTGAGAAAAATCTCTTTGCATTGGGGAAACTAGATTGTAGGAGAACAAGAATGCAACAGGGAAAACAACCGAGAAACTTGCAGTAGACAAAGAGAGAGGAGTGGGTCAGAGTGGTACTTTGCTTAGGATGTAGGTAATAGGGCTGATTTGGATGGATATAGAAAGTGAGGGAATGACAGAAATTAAAGATGCTGCCAAACTTTCTATTCTGAGCAACTTGGCAGATGTAATTGTTATTTGCTTTTTTTAAAAAACGATTTATTTATTTATTTATTTATACAAGCCCTGGGTACAGTCAGAAGTGTGGGGGGGGGTAAGAGAATTCACCAGAGCCAGAGCAGAGAACAGAATAGACAGAGTGGCGAAATACATTGCTGAGGGGAGCAGCGGGCACAACAGGAGAGTTCTGTGGCGCCATGTGAGACCCTCGCTGGTGGCCAGGGATCGAACCTGCGGAGCCAGAGGTGAGCGGGGGAAGTTCGCCCACGCCAGACCCCCTCTGGCCTGCAGTCCAAGCCCAGAGGGGAGCAGGAACCCACCGCCGGGGCAGACCAGGCGCACAGGGGAGTGTGTCCCCACATCGGCATTTTAGAACAGGGACCTTTCTCCATTAAAGGCTGCTTGAAACTGACAGATGACTCCTGGAAGAACCAGAGGGGAACAGAGAAGCCCACCCAAGATGCCGGCCAGTCCCAACAACACAGTGTCCCAACGCATACGGCAAATTAGAAAACAGACAGTAGGGAGGAGAAGAACCACACGCAACCTAGCAACTCTCCAGAGAAAAAGCACACCACAAAAAGAAAGCCAGCCCCCAGATTGCAAAGACAATAACTTGGAAGAATTTCTGAGCCTTCCAGAAAGAGAATTTAAAATTGCCGTGATTAAAAAACTGACAGAAGTCATAAAGGAAAACAATGATAAGGGAAAAATAATCAACGATCAGAAGAATGCAATTGAGTCCCTAGAGAGGGAAAACAATGGTCAGAAGAAAGAAATTGAGTCCCTAAAGAGGGAAGTAAAAGAAATGCAGGAGATCAAAGAATTAATGGAAGAACTAAAGAATTCTGGGAAAAGCAATGAAAGCAGAATGGATGAAATGGAAGAACGAATAAGTAATCTTGAAGACACAGAAATAAAAAGAACCAAAACAGAAAAGGAAAGAGAAGTACGAAGGAAAAAGAACGAAGAAAGACTTCGGGAACTATCTGACTCCATGAGGAAAGGAAATATAAGAGTTATAGGAATACCAGAAGGAGAGGAGAGAGATGTAGGAACAGAGAAAATATTCAAAGAGATAATTGAAGAGAACTTCCCAAATGTGAAGAAGGAGCTGAAAATTGATATACAAGAAGCAAGAAGAACACCAAACTTCCACGACGAAAGGAAAAATAAAGCAAGACACATAATAGTAAAGCTCCCAAGAATCCAGGACAAGGAAAAAATAATGAAGCTGGCAAGAGGGAAGAAACAGATAACATTCAAAGGAAAACCAATCAGGCTGACATCAGACTTCTCCGAAGAAACACTACGGGCAAGGAGAGAGTGGAGGGACATAGTCAACAGACTCCAAGAAAACAGATGCCAACCAAGAATACTCTATCCCGCAAAGCTCTCCTTACTCTTTGAAGAAAGAATATGGACCTTCCCAGACAAACAGAAACTCCGGAATTTCATTGCAACTAACCCCCACTCCAAAAAATACTACAAGGAGTCCTAAAGCCAGAACCTCAGAGGGACGAATAACAATGAAAGAAGGCCAAAAAAAAAAAAGTTATTAAAAGAATAAATAAATAAAATCAAAGGAAAGACAAACACAATGGCAAATACAGATGTTAACATATCAATATTAACTCTAAATGTAAATGGACTAAACTCTTCAATAAAAAGACACAGAGTGGCAGCCTGGATTAAGAAACAAAACCCAACCTTTTGCTGTCTCCAGGAAACACATTTAGCTACAAAAGATAAAAATAGGCTCAAAGTTAAAGGATGGAAAACAATCCTACAAGCAAATGGACCAAAAAAGAAAGCAGGAACAGCTATACTTATATCAGATAAAACAGATTTCAAACTCAAAAAGATAAAAAGAGACCCCAATGGTCACTACATTATGATCAAGGGGACAATACTTCAAGAAGAAATAACACTCATTAACATATACTCACCAAACGAAGGAGCACCAAAATATATCAGACAACTGTTGTCCTCTCTGAAAACAGACATCAGAGAAAACACATACGTAGTGGGAGACTTCAACACACCACTATCAACAATGGATAGATCAACAAGACAAAAAATAAGTAAAGAAACCAAAGCTCTAAATAAGGACCTAGAGCAATTAGGCTTAACAGACATCTATAGAACACTAAACCCCAAAAAAACGGAGTACACATTTTTCTCAAGCGCACACGGATCATTCTCCAGGATCGATCACATACTGGGGCACAAGACAAACATCAACAGATACACCAAGATTGAAATCATATCAACCATCTTTTCTGACCATGAAGGCATCAAACTAGAAATAAACCATAAAAAGAAGGCAAGGAACTTTCCTACCTCATGGAGATTAAAAACCACACTACTGGAAGACCATTGGACTAATGAGGAGATCAAAGAAGAAATTAAAAAATTTTTTGAATTGAACGACAAGGAGGACACTAATATCCTAAATGTATGGGATGCAGCAAAAGCAGTAATAAGAGGAAAATATATAGCAATAGAAGCTCACATCAAGAAACAAGAAAGAACGCAAAGAAACAACCTCATCTCGAAGCTCAAAGATCTAGAAAAAGAACAACAAAAAACCCAAAACCAGTAGAAGAAAAGAAATAATAAAAACCAAAGCAGAAATAAATGAAATTGAAACTAAAAAAACAATCCAAAAGATCAATGAAACCAAGAGCTGGTTTTTTGAAAAAAATCAATAAAATAGACAAACCCCTAGCCAGGCTCACAAAGGAAAAAAGGGAGAAAGCACAAATAAACAGGATCATCAATGAAAGAGGAGAAATCACAACGGACACAGCAGAAATCAAAAGAATAATCAGTAACTACTATGAACAGTTATATGGAAACAAGTTTAACAATCTAGAGGAGATGGACAAATTCCTACAACTCTACAATCACCCAAAGCTAGATAAAGAAGAAATAGAACACCTAAACAGACCAATTACAATTAGCGAAATTGAAATGGTAATAAAAAACCTCCCCAAAAACAAAAGCCCAGGACCTGATGGATTTACAAATGAATTCTACCAAACATTCAGAGACGAATTAGTGCCTATCCTTCACAAACTCTTCCAAAAAATTGAGAAGGAAGGGACAATACCAAACACGTTTTATGAAGCCAACATTACACTAATACCAAAACCGAACAAGGACAACACAAAAAAGGAAAACCACAGGCCAATCTCCCTAATGAACACTGATGCAAAAATCCTCAATAAAATTTTAGCTATCAGAATCCAACAATGTATCCATAAGATAATTCACCACGACCAAGTTGGATTCATTCCAGGGGCACAAGGATGGTTTAACATCCGAAAATCAATCAACGTTATCCAACACATCAACAAAAAGAAATATAAAAACCATATGATAATATCAATAGATGCTGAGAAAGCTTTCGACAAAGTGCAACACCCATTCATGATAAAAGCCCTTGAAATTCTGGGGATACAAGGAACATACCTCAACATCATAAAGGCCATCTATGACAAGCCAACAGCCAGTATCATTCTCAATGGTGAAAAGCTGAAAGCAATTCCATTAAGATCTGGAACAAGACAAGGATGTCCACTCTCACCATTGCTTTTCAATATAATACTGGAAGTCCTAGCCAGGGCAATAAGACAAGAGAAAGACATCCAAGGAATCCAAATAGGAAAAGAAGAAGTCAAACTATCACTATTTGCAGACGATATGATATTATACATAGAGAACCCCAAAAACTCCACAGAAAAGCTAATTCAACTCATCAATCAGTTCAGTAAAGTGGCAGGATACAAAATCAACATGCAAAAGTCAGTAGCCTTCCTATACACAAACAATAAATCTGAAGAAGAAGAAATCAAAAAGACCATCCCTTTTATTATCGAAACAAAAAAAATCAAATATTTGGGAATAAATCTAACAAAAGAGGTAAAGGACCTATACAAAGAAAACTATAAAACACTGTTAAAAGAAATAGAAGAAGACACAAAGAAATGGAGAGACATCCCCTGCTCATGGATTGGAAGAATAAACATTATTAAAATGGCCATCCTACCAAAAGCAATATACAGATTCAATGCTATTCCAATCAAAATTTCAATGTCATTCTTCAAAGAAATAGAACAATTATTGATGAAATTCATATGGAATCACCAAAAACCCGAATAGCCAAAGCTCTCCTGAAAAAAAAAAGGGAATGGAGGCATCAGACTCCCAGACTTCAAACTATACTACAAAGCCATAATCATCAAAACTGCATGGTATTGGAACAAGAACAGACATACAGACCAATGGAATCAAATAGAAAATCCAGAAATAAACCCACAGATTTATGGTCAACTAATCTTTGACAAAGGAGCAAAGAATATGCATTGGAGCAAAGAAAGTTTGTTCAATAAATGGTGCTGGGAAAACTGGGTCGCTACATGCAAAAGAATGAAGCTTGACCACCACCTCACACCATACACAAAAATCAACTCAAAATGGATTAAAGAACTAGACACAAGACCTGAAACCATAAAATATATAGAAGGAAATATAGGCGAAACACTACGTGATTTGCACATCAAAGACATCTTTACAGACACATCACCCAAAGCAGTGATAGTGAAGGCAAAGATAAACAGCTGGGACCACATCAAATTAAAGAGCTTCTGCACAGCAAAAGAGACAATAACAAAAACAAAGAGAAACCCCACCAACTGGGAGAACATTTTTGCACCCAACACTAATGATATAGGACTGATCACAAAAATATGCAAAGAGCTGATGAGACTCAACAACAACAAAGAAAATAACCCAGTCAAAAAATGGGCAGAAGAGCTTAAAAGAAACTTCTCTGAAGAGGAAATGCAAATGGCCAACAGGCATATGAAAAAATGTTCAACATCACTTGTCATCAGGGAAATGCAAATCAAAACTACCATGAGATACCATCTTACACCAGTGAGAATGGCACATATTAAAAAAACTAGCAACAACAAATGTTGGCGAGGGTGTGGAGAAAAAGGAACTCTTCTGCACTGTTGGTGGGAGTGCAAACTGGTCCAACCACTGTGGAAAGCTGTATGGAGATTTCTGGACCTACTAAACATAGAGCTTCCATATGATCCAGCAATTCCACTCCTAGGTATTTACCCAAAGGACACAGAAACATCAATTCCAAAGAACACCTGCACCCCTATGTTTATAGCAGCACTGTTTACAATAGCTAAGCTTTGGAAACAACCCAAATGCCCAAAAATAGATGACTGGATCAAGAAGATGTGGTACATATATACCATGGAATATTACTCAGCATTCAAAAAAGATAAACACATGCAATTTGCAGCAACATGGATGGCGCTGGAAGGGATCATGCTCAGCGAAATAAGCCAAAAAGAAAAAGAAAAATACCGGATGGTCTCACTCATAGCAGGAATCTAGAAAACTTAAATAAGGGACCAGGAAAATGAATAACTATAAGAAAGTGAAAATCAAAATCAACAAAAAACTATGAACCAGAGACACTTTTAGGGGGGCGGGGGTGGGAGGGGAGGGATTGGGGTCAGAATGGGGGGCTGCAATTGTATGGGGAATATAACAATAAAATTTATTAAAAAAATAAATAAATAAATAAATTTAAAAAAAAAATAAAAAACGATTTATTTATTTATTTATTTATACAAGCCCTGGGTACAGTCAGAAGTGTGGGGGGGGTGGTAAGAGAATTCACCAGAGCCAGAGCAGAGAACAGAATAGACAGAGTGGCGAAATACATTGCTGAGGGGAGCAGCGGGCACAACAGGAGAGTTCTGTGGCGCCATGTGAGACCCTCGCTGGTGGCCAGGGATCGAACCTGCGCTGCAGAGGCTGCGGGCAGCTTCACAGCCTAGCACTCAACCGCTGTGCCACCAGGGGAGGCCCATGCTTTTTTTTTTTTTAAGTTTTATTTTTATTTGCTGAATTCAGAGAACAAATTGGAGAGGTTTGGGTAGATAGAAGATTGGTGTAATTGAAGAGGTTAGGTTCCATCTTCTTTTATAAGAAATCACACCACTCTATCTAACAAAGATTATTGATATATAATGTTGTGGGGAAGAATCAAGGTGGAGGCCCTGTTGCAGGGGTGAAAGAGTTCACCAGAGACAGATGGGAAATGTCAGGTGAATTTATTGAAATACACTGCTAAAAGAAGCAGAGGGCAAAACAGGAAGGGTGTACTGCTCAGAGTTTGGGTCCCAAGTCTCTACGCTTTAGAACCATTGACTGGTTAGGGTGACTAGTCTTGGGTGTGTCCTGACTGATGATCTGAATCCACATAGAGGGTCATCAGTTCTGGGCCTCACCAGCTTAAGGTCCATGTTTCCATGGCAGTCCCATCCACTCCCTTTATCATTCCAGCCTACCATACTTGCCTGCTGGGTAACAAGTGGGGTCTTGGTTTTCAAATTCTTAATGATACTTTGACAGGCCAGAGGTGCAGGGGTGAAAAATTTCACCAGAGGCAGACTGGAGAACAGAAAAGGCACATTTGTTCAAATACACTGCTAAGAGAAGCAGCTGGGGAGACAGGAAAGATCTGCAAGTGAAGAAAGATTTGGGGTTCCCTTTTATAACTGGTTTTGTCAGTTTTGCTTTGGGGAGTAAGTTTTGGGCTGGTTAATGCAGGGGTGTCTGATCCTGGGGGGTTGATCTTTGACCCAGAATGTGTCCTGGCCTTGCCTCCACATTCCTGGTCAAAGGGATCCATCTTACGGTTTGGGACCCAGAGCAGCCTTATCAGTTATCTCTGTGTTCAAGCCTCCCAAACCTTCCTGCTGGGCAAGGGGTGGGGTTTAATTTTAACCTTATTTAATGCTATCCCACCAGATACCATTTGGTTTCTGTTTTCCTGCCACAGTGGATACTTTCCTATATGCGATTTACATTCCCTCTTCCTGGTATTCACCTGTCTGCATCCATTAAATTCGGAAGTCTCTGGTGACAGAAGCAATTCAAAGCATGGACTTTATGACTTAACACTCTTACATCAATAAGTGTCAAGTAAATTACCAAAAAGGGAACCCCATTTCCCCAAAGGCTAAACACGGAAGCAATTCTACATTTTCTTAAGAGAGAATTTCTGACAATTAAGTTGTAAGTTATGGTACAATCAAAAGAGCAAAAGGGTGTTGAATTGGGTTGCTTTATTTTTTTATTACTCATTCCCTGTCCAAACCAAATATTAAAACATGTGCCCATCAAATAAGCAAAAATAGTATAAATTCTGGAAAAAGGAAAGAAAATACTGTGATTTCCAGAGAAAGGATTATGTTGTCACTCCTGCAGTATACATCTGGCCCAACACGGGTGTTAGGGTATCATTTCATAAGGTTAAAAAGTAAGCTCTCACTCTTACCCCACAGTCATGTTTGAGAGACTTGAACAGAGAAGGGCATCAATAAGGCTGCCACGGGAACTGGGCCACTAGACTGACCACCATGGCAGATAAACCAGCCCAGCTCCAGGAATGCAGAGGCAGTGCCTGCACATGTGTCTGTGTCAAAGGTCTGCACCCAAGAGCAGACACCCCAGCCGATAACCCGTGCAAACTGGCCCCCAAGTAAGAAACCCTATGGAACCCTAGTGTAAAAGTCTCAAATCCTTCACACACAGGTGTATAGCTCCCTCTTGCCCCCTGTTCCCTTGCAGGGTATTTCAATAAATCCTCCTTTTCTGTTCTCTACTCCATCTCTGCTGCACTCTTACACCCCCATACCTCACGCCTCCCCCAGCTATGGTTCCACCACAAAGACTGCTTAATAATGTTTGTTCAACTTAATGAACTATCCAATCATCGTTTATATCTCTAACCCTGAATTATTATTATTTCTGATATAAATGTTATTAACAGTATTAGCAAGCTAATATTGGTTGGGCAATTAAAGATAAATTCAATGATTTTCAAACTCTAAAAAGTTCCCTTATTTTCTGTAGATTCAGAGACCTGATAAGGGAAGAAGGACACAGGCTCAGATCTCTTTCTTCACCCTCCCTATGCCAGAGAAGCTGCGCTTGAATGTTTACAAATCATGACTGTAGAACAAGGATTGACAAATTTGTCTCTCGTCAAGGAATAAGTATTTCAAACTTTATTCACCATATATTGTAGTTTCTTTTTTTTGTTTTTTTTAATTTTTTTTTTATAGAGGCATGGTTTTATTTATTTATTTATTTGTTTGTTTATACATGCACGGGGTACAGTCAGAAGCGCGGGAGGGTGAGAGAATTTGTTAGGGGGAAATGATAGGGGGAAATGATGTCCTGAGTTAATCCCATACAGGCTTTGTGGGCCCCACCCCCACTCCAGACTAAAGCCATCAGGACACTGGGAAAGACAAATCCCATCACCACCAAAGGGAGGGTGGCTGGGACCTGAGGGTGGAGTTGGGCAGCCAGGTTGGATATAAAAACCAAACACGTGGGCCTTGGGGTCTCTCTCTCTGGCTCGCGATCGCTCGCCTCCTGGCTTTGTTACCGAACGCCGGCCTCAGTTTCCCTCAGCCAATAAAAGGGAACTGAGTTTGAGGAAAAGGAAAACAGTTTTATTTGTCGACATATGAGGAGGGCGGCAGACTCATGTCCAAAAAACCACCGTCCTGCTCTTTGGCAGGGGGCAGGGGTATTTATACAGGGGGAGATGGGTAGGGGTCTGCGAAGGGGAGGGGGAAGGGGTCTGCACAGAGACAAGTGGGTGCCAGCTCAACAGGGAGATGGATGGGTGTCAGCTCATTCATCTTAAGGGAAGGGGAAGGTGTCAAGGCACAGAGACGGGTGATCGCCAACTTGTTTTTCTTAGGGCGAGGGGGAAGGGTCTGCAGGGAAACCGGTGGGCGCCAGCTTGTTTTTCTTCCCAAGGGGAGGGGAAGCTGCAACAAATGGGAAAGACAAGTCATCAATCCTGTTAATGCTAGATAAGGGGAATTGCAAGAAATGGGGAAAGACAAACTTGTTAACTGTATCAGCTTCACCGCTCCTGGCTGGCGGCCAACTCTGAGAGCGCCATTTTGGGATTCCTGATCGGCGGATCGGGTAGGACTCATTTAAAACTTTGTCTCCCACTTTTCTCCCAGAACTGTACATTTCCTCATTTCCCCTTCCCTTGTAAATAAACCTTTTATTAACCTTTCACGTGTGCCTGCAGTAGAGCATTGATAAGTCCTTTTAAGCGCGCGGGTGAGGACCCACAGTCAGGCACCCCGTTTTGTATCGGGGCTGCTCTACAACAGTTTGGCGCCCAGCGTGGTTTCCAAGTTACACCCGCGGTTGACCAGCCCAAAGTAACATTCCTTGCGTTGGTCACCATAAGCGCACTAGTTCTGCAGGACTAGCAGTATAATATTTGTCTCTAGTCCTGAAAAGTCTGTTTTTTCCCTGTGCGTACAGCCCTTGTGGGTGCGTTTTGACTCAAATATGGCCTCAACCATGAGCCTATACAGTTTCATCCCTAGCCTGAGTTCTTTCGGTTTCCTTCCGGCCTTGAATTTGAGTAGCCTTCTTCCATTAAATATCACCATTAATATAAATTAATATCACCATTAATATAAATAAATATTGGCAGTATTTAAATATTTAAAATTAATTTAAATATAAAATTAATATAAATAAATATCACCATTAATATAAATAATTTGATGAAGCCTGGTGTATGGCACGTGATTTTACTATTGTATACATACATGGGTGGTTTACAAGCCATCCCTTTACAGACTGTGCTTCTGGGTGGTTTTTTGGTAATATGTGTAAGCACAATTTGCTACATTCTTGTTTCTGTGAGAGGTAGAAGTTCTACTTCACATACTGAGAATGTGCAACAACACATTCAGGCTCTTAACATAGCCATCCAACAACAAATTCAGGCTCTTAACATAGCCATCCAACAACAAAATCAGGCTTTTGATTTAACTATTAAGAGTATAAGGGATGAAAATCGTAACGTTTTTGAGTCAGCTTATCAAAGCATGCTGTATCAAGTGCAACAACAAAATCGGACTTTTGAGTCAGCTTTTAAAGGTATGCAGGACCAGATACAGGCCGCCCTCCATAAATTAGATATGGCGGAGGCGAAGGCTAGGCTAATGGTGCAGAGAAAGGATAGACCTTCGCCTTTCCATGAGGACAGCCAGCGAGCAGAGTTAGAAGAGGAGGAGCATCATATTTTAAATACTTTAAATACATCAGGACAAAATCCTCTTCCACGTGACAAGGCCCCTCCCGTGCAGACCCCTGCACAGCCTCCACTGCCCTCTGGGGAGGACACTAAAATGGCGTCTCCTCCCCACACTAGACTCGGCACCCATTTTGGCAGGAAGGATCAACCTGAGGCAGGGCAGTTTCCCCTTCGCCAGATGCCAATGGGTGGCTTGAATGAACATGGGAGACCTGCTGGGTACTTTTGGTCGCACCATCCGTTCAGTACTGCGGACCTCCTAAATTGGAGGAGCTCTGTTCCCTCATACCGGCAGGCTCCCAAGAGGATGGCGAACTTGTTTGCCTCTATCTTTGTCTCCCACCGCCCTAACTGGGCAGATATACAGTCCATGCTGCATACTTTATTAACGCTGGATGAGCAGAGGATGGTATTCAGGAAAGCCAGGGAGGAGGCTGACCATCTCCACCAACAGGATAGGCAGTCCCCAGAGCCAGAGGTTGTTGTCCCAGAGAGAGATCCTGGATGGGACCCTAACAATGGAGGAACAGCGATGTTGGATCTGTATAAAAAATGTTTATTGGTAGGACTGAAGCAGGGGATCCCCAAACAAAAAAACTTTAACAAAATATTGCAACTCGAGCAAGGAGCTAATGAGGATCCGTCAGAGTTCCTTGAGAGGATTATTCAAACTTACACTAACCACACAGATATAAACCCAGATGCCCCAGAAAATGCTCGTCTGATCACTATGGCTTTCATTACCCATAGTGCCCCAGACATAAAGAAAAAGTTAGCTAAGGTGGACGGCGTCACAGAGATGAGTCCGTCCCAGGTAGTGGACCTGGCATTTAGGGTTTATAATAATAGAGAGGACAGGAGACCGAAACCTGCGACTGTTTTCTTACAAAGAGAACACAGAACAGGGTTTCAGGGAAACAATAATGGACAGAGACGTGAACCCCTAGGAAGAAATCAGTGTGCTTTCTGTAGGGAAGAGGGACATTGGAAGTACAGTTGTCCCAGGTTACAGGGAAGCGGCAGACGCAATAATTATAGAAGGCAGGATAGAAGACAGAGAACCCCAAGATATGATGATTCACGTAGGGGTTACAGGAGGGAATATAGAAGGAGTACACAGAACCAGGAACCAAGGAGAGAGGAAAGAAGACAAATGTTAGCACAGAGTGGAGGCTCAGATGATGACAGGGAATACAGACAGAGAAGGAATCGAGAGCCCAGCACAGAGGACAGGAGACAAATGACAGCACAGGGTAGAGCCTCAGGTGAAGATAGGAGGGAATACAGACAGAGTAGAAGGAATCTAGAGCCAAGTACAGAGGAGAGGAGACAAATGATAGTTCATGGAGAAAGTTCAGATGCAGAATAGGGGTGCCCGGGGGCTCCACTAGATCTAGAGAAGCCCATTAGAATAACCCCCTCAGAGCCCCGGGTAACACTTGCTGTGGGGGATCGTCTCGTTGATTTCTTGGTGGACACTGGAGCGACATACTCAGTTTTGAATTCAAAATTAACTAAAATGAACAAAGAGACTGCAGCAGTCACTGGGATTACAGGAAGGCCACAACAAAAAGCCTTCCTGCAACTTTTGGAGTGCCGGCTAGGCACCACACAGCTCCAACATAGCTTCCTATACATGGAAGAGTGTCCAATCCCTCTCCTTGGTCGCGACCTTTTAAGTAAGCTCAATGCACGTATTATATTCTCACCAAAACATCAGAGGCTTCACCTACAGGTGCCTCCAGAGCATGCTCTGTGGTTCCAGATGTTGCTTACTCAAGATGTTCCACCGAAAGGTGAAATTTTACCTCCAGATATTGTTGAAAGAGTAAGTAAATGGGTATGGGCTGATGGAAGCCCAGGGCGTGCGAAAAATGCTGAGCCTGTAAAGATAGAAGTGATGGAGGGGAGCAGAACCCCGAGGAGGAAGCAATACCCCTTAAAGGAGGAGGCCTTGAGGGGAATGGAGCCAGTATTGAAAAGGTTCCTTCAATCTGGACTCATTCGGCCCTGTCGCTCACCGTATAACACTCCGATTCTGCCAGTGAAGAAACCCCATACAGGCGAGTACCGTTTTGTCCAAGATTTAAGGGCCATTAATGACATTGTTCGGGATTTACATCCCACTGTGCCTAATCCCTACACCTTATTAACTGCCATACCTGGTGACTTTGGGTGGTTTTCGGTATTAGACCTGAAGGATGCGTTTTTCTGTATCCCAATAGATGTCCAGGACCAACCGCTTTTTGCCTTCGAGTGGCAAGACCCTAAGTCCAAGAGCACTCTCCAGTATTGCTGGACTGTGCTTCCACAGGGGCTTAAGAACTCCCCAACTATTTTTGGGGAAATACTGGCCAGGGATCTCAGGAAGGTTCAATTAAACCAGGGTGTCTTGTTGCAATACGTAGATGATTTATTGATTGCAAGTCCAGACTACAAATCTTGTCTGGAAAATACCATAGTGGTACTGAACCACCTGGCAGAATGTGGCTATAAGGTGTCACCCCAAAAGGCACAGATCTGTAAACAAACGGTGACGTATTTGGGGTTTGAAATTAGGAAAGGCAGACGGAGCTTGATGACAGAAAGGAAACAAGTAATTTCAGCCCTTAAAGTCCCCAGCAACCGGCGACAGTTGCGTGGATTTTTGGGTATGGCCGGGTTTTGCAGGATTTGGATTCCTAACTTTGGATTAATAGCAAAACCCTTGTATGATGCTCTCAAAGGCCTGGACTCTGAACCTTTGTCCTGGACCTCAGAATGTCAAAAGGCCTTTGAAGAAATAAAAGTAAAGTTGATTTCAGCACCAGCATTAGGGCTTCCAGATCTTAGGAAGCCATTCAAACTTTATGTACATGAGAGACAGGGTGTTGGCCTTGGAGTACTAATCCAATTGTTGGGACCAGAAATGCAGCCCGTTGCATATCTGTCCAAACAATTGGACCACACCACTAAGGGATGGCCACCATGTTTGCGTGCTCTAGCTGCCACTTGTGACCTCCTACATGAGGCGGAGAAGTTTACATTGGGTCAGCCCATCACTGTGTGTGTGTGCCACATCAGGTCTTGACATTGCTGGAGCAGAAGGGTGGACTTTGGTTGACTGCCGGGCGAATGGGAAAGTATCAAGCAGCTCTGTTGGACAATCCTAATGTGAAGCTGCAGGTTTCTAACTCCCTGAATCCCGCCACACTGCTTCCAAGCAATGCAGATGGACCTGAGGATGACACTTTAATCCACAACTGTTTAGAAACCATAGACACAGTGTATGCCAGCCGACCAGATCTGACTGACCAGCCTCTGCCAGACCCAGAGTGGGAGCTATTTACAGATGGCAGCAGCTTCATGGACCAAGGCCGTTGATGTGCTGGATATGCAGTGGTGATGCTCCAGAACGCCATGGAGGCCAAGGCTCTTCCGGCAGGTACATCAGCGCAAAAAGCTGAATAGCCCTGACCCGTGCATTGGAACTCTCGAAAGGTAAAAGAGTCAATATATTTACTGACTCCAAGTACTCTTTTATGATTCTCCACATGCATGGGCCATTTGGAAGGAGCGGGGACTTCTCACTGCCAGTAACAAGGACGTAAAACACCCATTAGAAATCCTGGCCCTGTTAAAGGCAGTAGCTTTACCATCAGCTGTTGCCGTGATGCATTGTCCTGGCCACCAAAAGGGTGGGTCTGACATGGCAAAGGGCAACAGGGAAGCCGATCGGGTGGCTAAGGCCGCTGCCCGTTCTGCCCATTCTGCCCTCCAGGGTGCACTCATCCCTCTTGTGGACCTGACTCAGTATGCTCCTGAATATACCGAGCGGGATGAGGAGAGAGCTCGTGCGTGGGGATTTACTGAGTTTGACCCCAGCTCCACTTGGAGAGTAAACTCCCATGGGATGATACTCCTCCCAGAGGCCCTGGTATATCCGGTGCTAAAACATCTTCATGAAGGATCTCACTATGGGAGAGATGCCTTATTAGAAACAGTGCGCCCATATTTGAAGGGTCCGTATTTACGCAAAATAGCACAACGGATCACCAGAGGTTGTGAATTATGTGCCAGGAATAACCCCAAGACTGACTCCCACCCTAAAGCCATTGGGGTTCAATATCGAGGCAAGTGTCCTTTTGAGGACTGGCAGGTGGACTTTACACAAATGCCTAGAACAACAGGCAATTTCAAATATCTCTTGGTTTTTGTCGACACGTTCTCGGGATGGGTGGAAGCATTTCCCACAAAGACGGAAAAAGGTTCCGAGGTTGCCAAACAGCTACTGAAAGAGATAATTCCTCGCTTTGGGTTGCCGGACTCTATCCAGAGTGATAATGGTCCGGCATTTGTCTCTGACGTCACCCATGCAGTAAGCAGTGCGTTACAGATAAACTGGAAATTGCATGCTGCTTGGAGACCGCAGTCTTCCGGGCAAACAGAAAAGATGAACCACACCTTGAAGAAAACCTTGGCAAAACTGTGCCAAGAAACACAACTTCGTTGGGACCAGGTACTATCCCTTGCCCTCCTCCGCATAAGAGTGGCACCTAGAAGTGGGCTACAATTAAGCCCCTTTGAGATTGTGTTTGGAAGACCTTTTCAGGCCTCAGTTCTGAAAGCCAGTCCGGAAATAAAACAAGATTGCCGGATCACGCAATATGTGAAACACATCCAGGAGGTTCTGGCAGTGATTCATAACTTTGCAACCTCAAGGATCTCTATGCCTCCTGATCAACCATTGCATCCCTTCAAACCTGGAGATCAGGTCTTACTGAAGACTTGGCAGAGTGGGGATGCTCAAAACCAGCTGTCAGAAAAATGGACTGGTCCCTATGATGTCTTGTTGAGCACACATACCTCTCTGAAACTTTCAGGCATAAAACCCTGGGTACATCATTCCAGAGTTAAGAAAGCCCTAGGAGGAACTGACCCAGAGACGAAGTCCCATTGGTCTTGTGAACCCATTGAGGACTTGAGGTATTTGTTTAAGAAACAGACAAAAACTTGAGTATTACTGACTTCTTTTCCAGTTATTGTTGCAGGATACCCAAGGACTCACTTTTTCTGAAGAAACCCTGAGAAAACTAACATGCTCTAACCAATCTTCTTCCTTTCAAAGTTTAGGAGACGTGAAATAACATCTAGGATCATGCATATGCTTCCAGTATTTTTTTTTTTTTACACAGAAAGGCGTTCAATCTTGATTTTGGTATTTCTTTTTAACTTTTGTTTTTAACTTTGAGATTTTTTCTCTGCTTGTTTTGTTGTTACTTTGGCCTATCAGTGAAACTGCAGTTGTATGAGATATCCCACGCGTGATACATGGTAACTAAAGAGCTCTTTGTGCCTATATGTTGTATGTCTGTATGTCCTTTCCTTGTGTCCTTGTCTTGACCTCCAGTGATTGACAAATTGGTATACATGGTGCCCATAGACGTTGGAAAAAAGAGTCTCCAGTTATGAGAAAAACTAAAGGTTATGGTTTCATTGTCAACATTGTGCTACTGAACTAAGCCGGTGCCTTCATAGAGATTGAACATTGTTGTTTCTGTTATTTTTCTGATATTTATGGCAAAGCTTCCCAGAAATCTAAATTCAAGTACAAATTTGGTAGCCTGTCATTTGGCTGATGCAAGGAAATTTTGTGGAATCTCAGTAGAGCTCCTGAGACACTCCACAAAGTTTCTCCCTTTCCTCCTGGGAAAGGCATTAGATGAATTTGTTCTATTTGGCTCACCTAGTAGAGTAAAACTAGAAGGGAAGCATTGTCACTTGGGAAAATGGGTAATAACACCTTGACCTGATATGGATGTAAATTGTCAATGATTATTGTCACCTTGTAATATTATATACTTCAATTGTTTAATATCTACAGGAATTGTTTCTGGAAATATAGGGAGAAAAGGTCAACAGATTCCTATTGATGGAACTGTTGAGAGTAAAACTTTTCTACTAAGGACTGAATAGACTTGGAAATATACCTCATATTTACTAAGTTTTCCTTGACATAATACTCATGATTTTTTTGCATTTTGTTCTAAATCCACAATGTTTTATTGTTTTGGTGACCAGGATCTGCAGCAAGTTTGTAATTTTTTTTTTCCAACAAAGCTAACTTGTGTTTGCATTTTCTCTCCCCTTGATACCAACACAGCATAAAAATAGTGGTAGTAATCTTTTACTACTTATCTCAGAGTCTGTTTTTGCATAACTTCCATAGAGATTTTGTTTAAACTGAAAAAAATTGGACATAAGTTTCATTGTGTGGCTTTGTGTGGAGTTCTTCCAGAAAGTTGAAACAGAGCTGAACCAAGAAGAGGAGAACCTGTTTGCTTTGTTCGTAGGGTTCCAGAGACCTCCAAAGAAGGTGAGGAAGCTTGCCTCCATTGGCAGGACTGGACAACCCGGCCAACGAAAAGTCCCTGGTACCCTCGAGAAGAGGAAAGCCCAGGTGGAGTCTGATGAGACCAACTTGTTTCAGAAGCCAACACGGATCGGATGTCAACAGTTCGCTCTGAATCCTATATGGAGTATTCCAACGAAGCCAGCTAAAAATTGCTGCTTAGTTATTCTGCCCTGTGATTTTATGCAAAAATAGGCAATATGGTTTAAAAGTAGATTTAGTTTGCAAACTTTTGCTATGCTGTTAAAAAAATTTGAGATCAAGGTTGAGAGAATGTGTTTTTACGTAAGTTGAAACATTTTAAGATTTTTTTCCCTGTGATTTTGACATATCTGCTGTCTTGTTCTGGCTAATGCCTCCAGATATTTTTCTTTCGGCTGGGACTGATGAACTGTTTTTCCAGGAATGGAGGACTTTTGCTTTCCACAATGGACAATACCTGGAGGGATTTGTTTTCTTTCAGACTGGAACCCTGGAAAACTTTCATCTGAGACTGTATCCCAGCATCCATATGTTGGATCTTCATCACCATGGAAATGGTGGCAAAAAGTGAAAGGGGGGAATTGTTAGGGGGAAATGATGTCTTGAGTTCATCCCATACAGGCTTTGTGGACTCCACCCCCACTCCAGACTAAAGCCATCAAGACATTGGGAAAAACAAATCCCATCACCACCAAAGGGAGGGTGGCTGGGACCTGAGGGTGGAGTTGGGCAGCCAGGTTGGATATATAAAAACCAAACACGTGGGCCTTGGGGTCTCTCTGGCTCGTGATCGCTCGCCTCCTGGCTTCACCGCTGCTGGCTGGCGGCCAACTCAGAGAGCGCCATTTTGGGATTCCTGATCGGCGGATCGGGTAGGACTCATTTAAAACTTTGTCTCCTCTTCAACACACCACTATCAACAATGGATAGATCAACAAGACAAAAAATAAGTAAAGAAACTAAAGCTCTAAATAAGGACCTAGAGCATTTGGGCTTAACAGACATCTATAGCACACTAAACCCAAAAAAAACGATACACATTTTTCTCAAGCGCACATGGACCATTCTCCAGGATCGATCACATACTGGGGCACAAGACAAATATCAACAGATACACCAAGATTGAAATCATACCAACCATTTTTTCTGACCATGAAGGCATCAAACTAGAAATAAACCATAAAAAGAAGGCAAGGAACTATCCTACCTCATGGAGATTAAAAACCACACTACTGGAAGACCACTGGACTAACGAGGAGATCAAAGAAGAAATTAAAAAATTCTTTGAATTCAAGAACCTCCCTCTGGACCAACTACCAAATAAATAATAGCAGTACATATAGTAAATTGTTTCTGCTCATGTTAAGTTCGGTACAACTTCAATTAACATTAACAAGATATTAAATATTCTGTTTCAAGTTGCCATCTAGTAATAAAAGAGGAGGAAAAAGCTTTTAAGGTTGAGATTTCATATCTATGGGAGGATATATTTTAGAATTCCTCAGATTTTATGTCTGTCTGTGTTATTTCACGGGGTCACTTACTCAATGTTAAATGGTTGAGCAAGAATTTGTGTGAAGCCTCTCCTTCTTGAAGGCATCCACTTGAATGGCAGCTGAGCCATCAAGGGAAAAAGAGTGATCAGATAGAACTCTCTTTGGAGAGAGTCTCACAAATCCCACCAAAGTGGAGAAGACACAGAGAATGTTTAGGAACAAATGCCTTCGATTCCTGGTGTGTAAAGTGGTATCACAGAAGCAATATTAAAAGCCACTTTACCATCCTCTTTAAACCGGCTGTAACCCTCAGACTGAACCAAACAGCTAACATTCCAAGAAGTCACTAAGAGTAAGAATAACCTATTTGAAAGGACTGATAAAGAGAACTTTTATCTATTTTTACTTTGTGATCCCTCCACATGACTATATTTATCTTATCAATTCTTCATCTCCCCATGAATTCATCCATTACCTCATCCTTCATGAACTCATGCATCTTTTTCATCTTTCTAAGAAGTCCCCAACTTGTGTCCCTTATAAGGGCACATGTTAAATTCTAAGCTGAAACTGTACTCCCTGAATTATATTCTTTGCTATTCTGAAATAAACTGATTTGTGCTTACCACTGAAAAAAAAAAATTCTTTGAATTGAATGACAAGGAGGACACCAATATCCTAAATGTATGGGATGCAGCAAAAGCAGTAATAAGAGGAAAATATATAGCAATAGAAGCTCACATCAAGAAACAAGAAAGAACTCAAAGAAACAACCTAATCTCGAAGCTCAGAGATCTAGAAAAAGAACAACAAAAAACCCCCAAAACCAGTAGAAGAAAAGAAATAATAAAAACCAAAGCAGAAATAAATGAAATTGAAACTAAAAAAACAATCCAAAAGATCAATGAAACCAAGAGCTGGTTCTTTGAAAAAATCAATAAAATAGACAAACCTCTAGCCAGGCTCACAAAGGAAAAAAGGGAGAAAGCACAAATAAACAGGATCATAAATGAAAGAGGAGAAATCACAACGGACACAGCAGAAATCAAAAGAATAATCAGTAACTACTATGAACAGTTATATGGAAACAAGTTCAACAATCTAGAGGAGATGGACAAATTCCTACAACTCTACAATCACCCAAAGCTAGATAAAGAAGAACTAGAACACCTAAACAGACCAATTACAAGCAGCGACATTGAAATGGTAATCAAAAACCTTCCCAAAAACAAAAGCCCAGGACCTGATGGATTTACAAATGAATTCTACCAAAGATTCAGAGACGAATTAGTGCCTATCCTTCACAAACTCTTCCAAAAAATTGAGAAGGAAGGGACAATACCAAACACGTTCTATGAAGCCAACATTACACTAATACCAAAACCGAATAAGGACAACACAAATAAGGAAAACTACAGGCCAATCTCCCTAATGAACACTGATGCAAAAATCCTCAATAAAATTTTAGCTATCAGAATCCAACAATGTATCCATAAGATAATTCACCATGACCAAGTAGGATTCATTCCAGGGACACAAGGATGGTTTAACATCAGAAAATCAATCAACGTTATCCAACACATCAACAAAAAGAAATATAAAAACCATATGATAATATCAATAGATGCTGAGAAAGCTTTCGACAAAGTGCAACACCCATTCATGATAAAAGCCCTTGAAATTCTTGGGATACAAGGAACATACCTCAACATCATAAAGGCCATCTATGACAAGCCAACAGCCAGTATCATCCTCAATGGTGAAAAGCTGAAAGCATTTCCATTAAGATCTGGAACAAGACAAGGATGTCCACTCTCACCACTGCTTTTCAATATAATACTGGAAGTCCTAGCCAGAGCAATAAGACAAGAGAAAGACATCCAAGGAATCCAAATAGGAAAAGAAGAAGTCAAACTATCACTATTTGCAGATGATATGATAATATACATAGAGAACCCCAAAAACTCCACAGAAAAACTAATTCAACTTATCAATCAATTCAGTAAAGTGGCAGGATACAAAATCAACACGCAAAAGTCAGTAGCCTTCCTATACACAAACAATAAATCTGAAGAAGAAGAAATAAAAAAAAAAAACATCCCTTTTATTATCGAAACAAAAAAAATCAAATATTTGGGAATAAATCTAACAAAAGAGGTAAAGGACCTATACAAAGAAAATTATAAAACACTGTTAAAAGAAATAGAAGAAGACACAAAGAAATGGAAAGACATCCCCTGCTCATGGATTGGAAGAATAAACATTATTAAAATGGCCCTCCTACCAAAAGCAATATACAGATTCAATGCTATTCCAATCAAAATTTCAATGTCATTCTTCAAAGAAATAGAACAATTATTGATGAAATTCATATGGAATCACCAAAAACCCCGAATAGCCAAAGCTCTACTGAAAAAAAAAGAAGGAAATGGAGGCATCACACTCCCAGACTTCAAACTATACTACAAAGCCATAATCATCAAAACTGCATGGTATTGGAACAAGAACAGACATACAGACCAATGGAATTGAATAGAAAATCCAGAAATAAACCCAAAAATTTATGGTCAACTAATCTTTGACAAAGGAGCAAAGACTATGCATTGGAGCAAAGAAAGTTTGTTCAATAAATGATGCTGGGAAAACTGGGTTGCTACATGCAAAAGAATGAAGCTTGACCACTACCTCACACCATACACAAAAATCAACTCAAAATGGATTAAAGAACTAGACATAAGACCTGAAACCATAAAATACATAGAAGGAAATATAGGTGAAACACTACGTGATCTGCATATCAAAGACATCTTTACAGACACATCACCCAAAGCAGTGATAGTGAAGGCAAAGATAAACAGCTGGGACCACATCAAATTAAAGAGCTTCTGCACAGCAAAAGAGACAATAACAAAAACAAAGAGAAACCCCACCGACTGGGAGAACATTTTTGCACCCAACACTAATGATAAAGGACTGATCACAAAAATCTGCAAAGAGCTGATGAGACTCAACAACAACAAAGAAAATAACCCAGTCAAAAAATGGGCAGAAGAGCTAAAAAGAAACTTCTCTGAAGAGGAAATGCAAATGGCCAACAGACATATGAAAAAATGTTCAACATCACTTGTCATCAGGGAAATGCAAATCAAAACTACCATGAGATACCATCTTACACCAGTGAGAATGGCACATATTAAAAAAACTAGCAACAACAAATGTTGGCGAGGTTGTGGAGAAAAAGGAACTTTCCTGCACTGTTGGTGGGAGTGCAAACTGGTCCAACCACTATGGAGAGCTGTGTGGAGATTTCTGGACCTACTAAATATAGAGCTTCCATATGATCCAGCAATTCCACTCCTAGGTATTTACCCAAAGGACACAGAAACATCAATTCCAAAGAACACCTGCACCCCTATGTTTATAGCAGCACTATTTACAATAGCTAAGCTTTGGAAACAGCCCAAATGCCCAAAAATAGATGACTGGATCAAGAAGATGTGGTACATATACACCATGGAATATTACTCAGCATTCAAAAAAGATAAACACATGCAATTTGCAGCAACATGGATGGCCCTGGAAGGGATCATGCTCAGCGAAATAAGCCAAAAAGAAAAAGAAAAATACCGGATGGTCTCACTCATAGCAGTAATCTAGAAAACTTAAATAAGGGATCAGGAAAATGAATAACTATAAGAAAGTGAAAATCAAAATCAACAAAAAACTATGAACCAGAGACACTTTATGGGGGGTGGGGGCCGGGAGGGGAGGGATTGGGGTCAGAATGGGGCATGTGCAGTTGTATGGGGGAATATAAAAATAAAATTTATTATTAAAAAAAATAAAATAAAACTTTGTCTCCCACTTTTCTCCCAGAGCTGTACATTTCCTCATTTCCCCTTCCCTTGTAAATAAACCTTTTATTAACCTTTCACGTGTGCCTGCAGTAGAGCATTGATAAGTCCTTTTAAGCACGCATTGTGGTGCTTAAAGCACGCATTGTGGTGCTTAAGCACGCATTGTGGTGAGGACCCACAGTCAGGCACCCCGTTTTGTATCGGGGTTGCTCTACAACACACACACGATCATCCTGACTACATCAACGGCTGTCAAGGTCTTGGGCAACACGTCCTGGCATCAGCTTTGCAGGGTCAAACCGGTCCCTGTGGACAAGCAGTATGTATGCGAGTGCTGGGCCCAACTCGGGTACACGTCACTGGGCCCCTGTTCCAGGTTCCACTCAGCCTACAGAGCAGAGGCTCTCTGACTCTCCCTCCTCTGTTTCTAATGCCATCACTTCAAGCCACTTCCCGTTCTTCTGTCTATGCCTGGAGATTCCTATCAGCACAGCCTCAGGCAAGGTATTAGCACTCACAGGGCCTCTGATCCTAACCTTATTTTTTCTTTTTTGCCCCATGCTTACTGCATTTCATCCAACACTGGATCCAAGACTCGCCCCGTAGCACCTTTCACCAACTCCTCCACCCATATCCTCACGTCCCTGCAAAGACCGAATCATAACCAGGTCTGAGCCCCCACCCTGGTCTTCGCCCCCATCCAGCAGGAAGTAGCCAAAGAAAGAACCGTCGCCCCTTTTCCTATCAACAAAAGGCTGGTATGAAAGGTCGATGCAGGGGCCAGGAATGGGGAAGCCCACATACAAACAACAAGATGGCCCTGACCCCAGTACCCCTGATTCCATCAAACCGAAACTGAAGCCATAAGCAGGAGAAAACAACTCGTCTCCACGAAAAAACAACTTTGTTCCCCCTAAGCCTGTTTCCCCCCCTGCCAACCCAGTTTTCCTGCCTAACCTCTCCTCACCCTATAAAATGACATCTCCCCCACAACGGGCGTGACTTCAGGGACACCCCACCTTGGGTCAGCAAAGCTCGCCTAGGGGCACAATGAGTTTTCCCTTCCTTTGAGAAAGTTCAGCCTGGCTCCCCTTTTCTTTGCCACGCCAAACCTTTCATCTTGGTGCCCGAAACCCGGAAGGCTGTGTTCCCTGGCGCCGGGGCCGCCTCCCTGTCCCTGGGACTCTCCTCTCCATTGCAGACGCCTCACATCCACCACCAGCCTTGATCCTTGGGGTGAGTCGCCTGTTGACCCTCCTTCCTGGGAGGCCCTCACCCCTGGTTACCCGGCTCCTCTCCTCACCCCCATCCTGGTTGACTGTTCCATAAACCGTGGGCCTACGCCAGCTGACCCCCATTGCTCCTGGTTCTGATTTGGGGACGCCCGTCCAGCCCAGGTGTCCCAGTCCAGGGGACAACCGAGCGGTGGGGACGTCCCCCTCGCTCGCCTGCCCCCATTCCAAAGGCCAGGACCAGGTCGTGTGTTGCTGTGATTTGGGGTCTGGGCCCCCAAAGGTCAGATCAGGTCGTGGGACGCTCTGGTCCTGAGTCTGTACCCCCATTCGTTGGGGAGAGGAGCTGACTTAACCAGGAGTCCACAAATTCCAAGCCAAGCCCGGCCACCCCTCTGGGACACCTTCTCTCAAACCTCGATCCTCTGGGACTCAGGCCAGATCTGCACCTCAGTGTCTCATCCTCTGCAACACTGCACGGCCTCAGTGCCCATTGGAGAATGGCTCTCACTGGCCGGGACATGGCACTTTCCATTTCATGGTCCTTACAGACCTAAACAGTTTCTGTCACCGCAATGGAACATGGTCAGATCCCTCATGTCCAGGCTTGCTTTCTCGTGCGCTCCAGTCCCTCCCTCCTGAAAACCAGTTCTACTTCCCAAGTCTCGTGACTCTTCTCACTCTTCACCCTCTCCAGACCCCTCTTCTGCGTTCTCTGATCCTCTAGATGTTCAGTCTTCACCTCCTTCAGCTCCCCAGGCCTGCCCCGCCTTACACCTCCCAGCCAGCACACCTGCTCTCACAATCGTCCTCTTTGTCTTCTTAGGGAGGTTGTGGGGACCAAAGGAGTAGGTGGAGTCCACAATCCTTTCCCTCTGTCTGATCTCTCCCAGATTGAAAAGCGTCTCGGTTCTTTCACTAACGACCCCACTACCTACACCAAAGAATTTCGTTATCTTACCCAAGGTTACACCTAAGGTTACACCTTTAACCTTCCGTGTCATGATTACACGTTATCCTCTCTTCCACCCTGGCCTCTAATCAAAGAGAACGTGTTTTTCAGTCTGCTCGAGGCCACGCAGATCAGGTCCACTTCACTGACACAACCATGCCCCCAGGCCCTGAAGCAGGTCCCCGCCAGGAACCTGGCTGGGAATACCAGACTGACACTGACGCGGGTCGCGGGGGCAGGGCTCGCTGCCTCTTAGCCGGGCTCCAAGCAGCAGCCTGTCTCCAAGGCAGTTAATTTTGACAAGCTGCAGAATATCACTCAGTTCCACCCCGTACGGAGGAGTATGGTGACTACAAACAGTGATGAAGAGCATGTGGCTGCTAGATCCGTTCATAAACCTACCCGGGATGGGCTGGTTGTGTTACAACTAGCGTAGATGGCAGGACGGTTCAAAGCAGGATGGCTCTATGCAGACAAAACCCTTTGGAACCTGGGGAGGGGTTGCCAGGTGGCCGGCCACGAGCAGATGGTACTCGGTGGCCGACCTCCTCGCCCAGTGGGCACCTCCCCAGGAATGGCCAGAGGTAGATGGATCCCCGGGGCAGTTGGAACAGGCCCTGTATGAAATAGAAGAAACCCTGAGTGGATGCGGTGCCCACGAGGTGGCAGGAGCAGTGGGATGGGTGTTTTCTCACAGCTCTGCGACAGTCCAGGCAGAAGGAGCAATCTAGAGTCCAGCGAGTATGGGATGAGATGCGGGAAGAGATGCGGAAACTGCAACAATGTTTGAGGATTCTGGAGGAAGAAGTTCGGAGAAACCAACCCACCATTCCGGAGATGCCAGACTCCAGCTCAGAAAGGAAGGAGAGGGAGGCTGGCCCTTTGCCTGAATCGCAGCCGGTGGTGGCAAACCAACCTGCGACTCCAGAGATGCCAGACCCCTCCTCAGGACAGGAGGAGAGGGAGGCTGGCCCTTTGCCCGAGTCCCAACCGGCGATGGCAAACCAACCTGCGACCCCGGAGATGCCGGACTCCTCTGGAGAGGAGGTGGAGGCTGGTCCCACTCTCCGGGCCCGCCGAGTGGTGACTCAGAAATAAAGCGGCAGCCACCCATGGCCCCGGGGTGGGGGGGTCAGGCTGCTGGACCACCACAAATGACAGACTTTACTACCTATCTACCATACACCCAGGCGGAACTGGTGGACTTGGACAAACAGTTTCCACGAGAAACCAGGGGAACCCTTGGCAGCCTGGCTGATAACGTTTGTGGCCTTGGGCTGGATGGGATTATTTGCACGGCACAAGTGATGGAGATACTGGCCTCCGTGACTTTACACCCATCCTTGCGACAGAGGCTACAGAACAGCCAGCGGTATGGCCAGGGCGACCACACCACCGGGAATGGATAATGGCTGCCATATGGACAGTCTGGGCTCATGCGGGAGACGTGCCGGACACAGTAAGTGGACGGCAGATGTACGCCGAGCTGGTACAGGTCCTTCGGGAATTGGGGATGTGGTAGGCCATGTTTAATGTGAATACCCGTGGTCCTGATGACGAGCGTTTCACAGCAGGGATGAGAGACTTGGCATTAATGTCCCCTCAAAATGTCCCCTCATCCTCATTTGGATCCCTCATGGCAGTTCTAGCACCCCATGTGGGTCGTCAGCTACACGATGCAACAACAATGATAGCCAGCTTGGGTGAAGTTGAGAACTGGCGCTCTCAAACTCAGAAGGGAATACGGGTAGTTGTTGAAAAGTCAAAAGGAATGCCAAGGAGGGAAAGGAAGACTCTTGGCATCACAGAACTTATTAAAGTCACCCATAACTAAATGTGGACAGATTTAGCCAGAGCAGGTGCAGATAGCAGTAAAATACACGCACAGCCCAATCTATATTTGTTGGAATTATGGCAGCAGCTGCAAGAAGACCAGAGGTTCATGCCCATGAGAAGGACTGCTGCTCAGGGGGAGCCTGGAAAAGCTCCAGGCCTCAGGCACATGCCCTGCACCTGGAAGACCACTTGCTGCCAGCCCCATCCTTGGGTGATGGCCTGATCGCTTTCAAATAGGGTGAGGGCCAAGGAACTTGTCCACAGGGGACGGGCGGGGACCGGAGGCCACATGTGGAGCTTGCCATCCACTGGTCCCCAACTAACATGCAAAGGGTTTTAGCTCTGGCAGACACAGGAGCAGAATGTACTCTGCTCTATGGAAATCTAGAAAGATTTCACGGGTCTCCTTGTATTGATGGCTATGGAGGCCAGAGTGTCAAAGTGACAGCAGTGAGACTATCTCTGGGGATTGGGCGATTACCCCCCAAAAGAGTATAAAGTATATGTATCGCCCATCCTGGAGTACATCCTGGGGGTGGATGTACTACGTGGCTTATGGCTAGAGACCACAGCCAGAGAGTTTCACCTTAGAGTGCGTGTGGTAAAGGCAGTGGTGAGAGGACACGCTAAGCATCTGTCCACACAACTGCCAGTCCCTAGGCGAGTGACTCATACCAAGCAATATCGGTTACCCGGAGGCTACAAGGAAATTACGGGCACAATATCAGAAATGGAGAAAGCGGGCATTGTGCGCACTACCCACAGCCCCGACAATTCACCGGTGTGGCCGGTGAAGAAGCCCGATGGCTCTTGGCGCATGACAGTAGATTATCATGAGTTAAATAAGCTAGTTCCCGCCTTGCATGCTGCAGTGCCTTAGGCAGCAGATTTGGTGGATCATCTGCTGGTGCCAATGAATGTCTTTTGCCACTAGGTTGGTACCTCGCCTGGACTAACTTGTGTTCTGTTGTATTTTGTTGTTATAGTGTGATGCATACTATTCACTTTTGTGGGCCATGGCTGCGTTGTTTATGTTTGCTAAGAAACAAAATTGTCTATATGTAGATGGTCTGGCAGGAAACCCTGAGGGGGTGGATTGTAGGGTAAGGTAAAAAGCATCAGGCTTTTCAGCCCTCCCGCCATTAGGAGAGATGACGGATCCCTGCGGGCCTGAACGCAGGCCTGATGGCGGCACCTGGAGTAGGGTGGGGGTGCGGTGTCCAGGGTGGAGGAGAGCAGTGGAGTGTGCAGAGGAGAACGGTGACTACAAACAATGGTGAGGAGCATGTGGCTGCTAGAACCGTTCATAAACCCACCCGGAATGGGTTGGTTGTGTTACAGCGGGGTCCTGGGGTTCACTCTGGGAAAGGTGTCAGCAGAGCTCCCCTGTCAGTGGCACGCAGCGAGTATCCCCGGGCGAGTTCCCCCATGAGACAGAGACGGTAGTTATATTTAAAGAACAGGTTTATTAGGGAAAGGGAAAGGGGCAGGTTTTGCTGAGAGAGGCCTGCATGGTTGCAGGCGGCGGCCTTGACAGGTCACAGGCGGGTAGGAAGCTGCTGCCCTGCGGAGGGAGGGAGTTGGTAAGAAGAGGAACCTACACAGTCCCAGGTGGGCAGAGGGAGTGCTGCCCCGAGCCAGTGCAGAGACTTTACAGACACAGTCCTTCTTCTGTTTGGGGGGGGTCACTCCTTGTGAGCCGTCAGTTGGTTGCTGATTTTGGATAACCATGCAGAATCCAAGAGGGACCGGAGATACCAGGATGGGGAGTGGAGATTGCAGGATGGGCCCAATCTCCAAATCTTTCCCCTCAGGTCTGTGCTTCACTCCCTAGAGCATCTGATCCTGCTTGGGTCTCATGCCTGGTGCCTAAGGGTCACTACCTCTACAGCTGAGTTAATGGTCATGCTATTTCCCTCTCCCTACCTCCTTGTGAGTCAGGTTCTGGTGTCAGGGTACCTCCTTTCCAGTCTTTCTATTCTGTCTGCCATTAAGGCATTCCTATTATACTTTGTGAGGAGGGGAAGTTGGGTCCCGAATGCTGGGTAAGTACGGAGTAAGTGGCTCCTATAGCAATCAGAGAATTAATATCTTACCTGTGACATCCAGGGTTACCCTAGGCTTAACCACAGAGACCATGTCATTGGGGACCTGGTGACGTCCTTGGGCCCTATCACTTGTCATCCAGGAGGTGTCAGTAGTCAGTCTACTACAGGGCAGGGAGAGGGTCACCCCAGAACCCCCAAAGCTGCTTGCTCTAAATAGGTTCTGCCATCTGCCGCATCGACACAAAACATTTAAGACTTTAATGGAAAGGATCTTTAACACAATTAGTAAACAATACAGAAAAGACAAAGAATCTGTTAGAGGTCAGGGAGAAGGGCAGCCCAGACACCACAAACTTGCCTGCTCTAAATAGGTTCTGCCATCCGCCGCATCAACAGAAAACATATGAGACTTAAATGAAAAGGAACGTTAATACAACTAGTAAACAATGCAGGAAAGGTAAAGAATACAGTTTTTAAATCGAGCATCCAAAGTTACCTGTCCCCTTGTGGGGAAAAGTCCACCCAAACAGGATTGGCCCAGAGCAAGGCCTGAAAGCCTGTCCCAAGTCTAAAGCGCCTTCCAGTGGGGACCCACAGAAAAGGATCAGAAACAACCAGACAAGTCTGGGAGGAAAAGAGCAAAATCATTTATGGATAGGACTGCCCTCATTGGCGGCTGGGGTGGTCTGCTTTTTCGTCACCAAGTGGAGTGAGGGTTGTGACTGCTGAAACTATCTCCGAAATGCGGCTGTACAAGGACTAACATATCAAGGTGGAGGATATACAAAATGGCAAAATCTTGGCTAAGCTTGGTTCCACAGTCCCCACTGGAAGATGCTTTAGACTTGTGGCAGGCTTGTAGGGGCCTTGCTCTGGGCCAATCCCATTTGGATGTTTTACCCACGAGGGGACAGGTGACTTTGGGTGCTTGATTTTGAAACTAGATTCTTTGCCTTTCTTGTATTGTTTCCTAATTATATTGAAGTTCCTTCCCATTAAAATCTCATATTTTGTGTTGATGGAGCAGATGGCAGAATCCTATATAGAATAGGCAGGTTTGCGGGGTGTGGGCTTCCCCTCTCCCTGTCCTATAACACATTTGGCATCCAACGTGATTTAGGACAGAGCCATCCGTGCTTAGTCAGCCCCCTGGGGAAACTGGGCTTCCCTATGGCACTGGCTACCATAAGCGCAAATGTGATTTTTGGTTTCTCTGGAGTGTTTGTTTCATATGTAGATTTGCTGTTGAAAAACTGGCTTGGGCTTTGTGAAGATCTGTGTCTGTATGTAATTTGTTTGTAGTGACTTGCTAAGACATTTGATTTTATGCAAATTGTTCTGTACAACAGCTTTACTTAAAAGATTAGGTAGTACATTGGACCATGTGGCCCAATCAAAGTTGGCATCTGAGGCCACTTGGCAGGCCCTTGTAAAATTCAGAGGTTCTTGTTGCTAGGACTTTGGAACTTTTTTTTTCTTTCTTTTTGTAATCTCTGCTGTCTCATTAGCATTTCTAAAGGCAATAATGATTCTTCAGTGATATGTTGCTTTGTCTTTGCCTACTACCTGACCTCTGCCTGATGGATTTTGCAAGCCAATTGTGGAGCAGTGGTGTTTAAATTAGCAAATGTATGCCTGGGTGTTAAGGAAAGAGTAGCCTTAAGCAGTAACTGGTAATTGCTGGTAGCCTTGATAATAGATTCTTGGAGATAACTTGAATTTTTGCAAAGTCTGGATCAGAAAAATTAACAAGATTTTGTCTGAGTCTGAAAGGATTTGCTGCTGTGAATTTTGTCTACACAATTTGTTTTGGGCATGTTTGCCATTTTGAATCCTGGATTTGTTCAATTGCTGGTGTAAGACAAGATTCTAAGTTTCTGCTTTCTACTGAGGAAGGTCTGTTGTGGAAAGCACTCTTTATGGTGCAGCATGTAACTGTACCAGGTTTTCATACCTGTGTTGTTGTTGTCCCTCCCTACTGTGGGGGAGGGGTAATCCGTGCTTTGATGTTGAATCTGATCTTTCAGCTTCTGTCCCAGAGTGGCTAACAGAAGTAAGGAGATGACTCCTTTTAATTGAAAGTTAATTACTGATATTTTGATTTTGCTTTTTCAGGTTCTGTTCCAGGAAACCCAAGGAGTGCCTGCTTGGTGGCTAACAAGAGATGACTCCTTTTGCTTAAAAGTTAACTGTTGATTTTACTCTTTCAGCTTCTGTACAGGATTGACTTCTAATAAAAAGTCTTGAATACTGAAAACCCTAAAGTGATAAACAAGGTCATGTAACTCTTGTGATTAATAAAACTTTTCTCTCCTATTTCCAAAGTCTCAGGTTTGTAGGATGACAACGGGAAACTGTTTTCTGCCAGCAACACTCCACATTTTTTTTGGACTTGAATATTTTTTTTTCTGAGCCTATGGAGTAAAACTGCAGCTACATAATATATTCCACATGGCATAACTAAAAAAAAAAACTGTCTATATGTTATATGTCTTTGTGTCTGTCTTGGCCTCTAGAGGTTGAAAATTTGGTATACATGGTGCCCACAGACGTTGAAAATAAAAAGTCTCCAGTTATGAGAAAAAAACTAAAGGTTATGGTTTGATTGTCAACATTGTACTACTGACCTAAGCCATTGCCTTCATAGAGATTGAATATTGTTGTTTCTGTTGTTTTTCTGATATTTATGGCAAAGCTTCCCAGAAATCTAAATTCAAGTACAAGTTTGGTAGCCTGTCATTTGGCTGATACAAGGAAATTTTGTGGAACCTCAGTAGAGCTCCTGAGACACTCCACAAAGTTTCTTCCTTTCCTCCTGGGAAAGGCATTAGATGAATTTGTTCTATTTCGTTCATCTAGTGGAGTAAAACTAGAAGGGAAGCATTGTCACTTGGGAAAACGGGTAATAAACCTTGACCTGATATGAATGTAAATTGTCAATGGTGATTGTCACCTTGTAATATTGTATACTTCAATTGTTTAATATCTACAGGAATTGTTTCTGGAAATATAGGGAGAAAAGTTCTCAACAGATTTCTATTGATGGAACTGTTGAGAGTAAAACTTTCCTACTAAGGACTGAATAGACTTGGAAATACACCTGATATTTACTAAGTTTTCTTTGACATAATACTGGTAACTTTTTTGCATTTTGTTCTGAATCCACAAAGTTTTCTTGTTTTGGTGACCAGGATCTGCAGCAAAGTTGCAATTTTTTTTTTTCCAGCAAAGCTAACTTGTGTTTGCATTTTCTCTCCCCTTGATACCAACACAGCATAAAATAGTGCTAGTAATCTTTTACAACTTACCTCAGAGTCTGTTTTTGCATAACTTCCATAGGGATTTTGTCTGCTTAAACTAAAAAATTGGACATAAGTTTCATTGTGAGGCTTTGAGTGGAGTTCTTCCAAAAAGTTGAAACAGAGCTTAACCAAGAAGAGGAGAACCTGTTCTGTTTGCTTTGTTTGTAGGGTTCCAGCGACCTCCAAAGAAGGTAAGAAAGCTTGACTCCATTGGCAGGACTGGACAGCCCAGCCAACGAAAAGTCCCTGGTACCCTCGAGAAGAGGAAAGCCCAGGTGGAGTCTGATGAGACCAACTTTGTTCCTGAAGCCTTCATCGACCGGATGTCAATGGTTCGCTCTGACCCTATATGGAGTATTCCAACAAAGCCAGCTAAAATTGCTGTTTAGTTATTCTGCCCTGTGATTTTATGCAAAAATAGGTAAAATGGTTTAAAAGTAGATTTAGTTTGCAAACTTTTGCTATGCTGTTAAAAGTTTGGGATCAAGGTTGAGAAAATTTGTGTTTTACATAAGTTTAACCAATTTTAAGATTTTTTTCCTCCCTGTGATTTTGATATATTTGTTGTCTTGTTTTAGCTAATGCTCCAGATTTTTTTTTCTTTTGGCTAGAATAATGGACTATTTTCCAGTAATGGAAAACTGTCATACTGGACATTCATGGACAATGCTGCTGACTAATTGTTGCTTCTCTTACACACATTGTAACCCTGAAAAAAGACTGTCTCTTAAGACTACACCCTGAGATCTGTGCCACCATAGATATGGTGGAATAAAAATTAAAAGGGGGGATTGTAACAGGGTGGTCCCCAGGAAAGGGGGAGGTTCCAGGTTCCCTGCCCCACCCAAATGGAGGGTGGAGCTGAGCAGGAAGAGAAGAGGCTGCAGAGGAGACTGAGGAAGGAAGCAGGATGGAGCCAGAAGGAGACCTGGAGGAGGTACATGGAGCCTAGAGACACGTGAAGAAACTGCACTTGTCTTTTGGTCATGGACGGTATGACACAGATGTGGGTAAGACCAGTGGGGAGGTGACAATGGCAACTTTTATCTTGATTTTGATTTTGCTTTTTTCCTTCTGGGCTTGTCTGGTTGTTTCTGACACTTTTCTGTGGGTCCCCACTGGAAGATGCTTAAGACTTGTGGCAGGTTTTGGGGCCTTGCTCTGGCCAATCCCATTTGGATGGAGTTTTACCCACGAGGGGATGGGTAACTTTGGGTGCTTGATTTAGAAACTAGATTCTTTGCCTTTCTTGTATTGTTTCCTAATTGTATTAAAGTTCCTTCCCATTAAAGTCTCATGTTTTGGAGAGAGGCGGATCAACATGGCGGTGAGGAAACGCTACGAGTAAGATCTCCCATTAAAAAAAAAGTTAATAGGGAGGAAAAGCGGCAGGTCCCAGTGAGAACTGGGACACAGAAGATAAACGGTCCACTCCAGCAAACTACCCGAAGAAGAAGGTTGCCATAAAAGAGGACTAGAAGGGAGGAAATCTCAGAATCCTGCTACCCTCTCCCACCCACAAAGTTGGCACTCTCCGACCAACAGAAAGGAGGAAAAAAACAAAAAACTAAAACAACCAACAAAAACAAACTACGCATCAAGCAGGACTATGAATGGAAAGGAATTATTTCAGCCACCACACCCCGTGAACTGGAACTGTGGAGAACCCTGCAGAATTCGCCACAGAGATGAGCGAATGGCTCCGGGCACCATTAGAGAAAAACAGAGATTCCCGGAGACCTGCACACAGCCCCAGGCCAGCCGGTAAGCTTGTGCGGGAAAGCGGCGCGCTTGAAAAGCAAACGTGGATCTCGGCTGCCCAGGTCCCTGCGCCTGCGACCGAGGCTTGCGGGGAATGCTCGGGGGTCCTCACTGAGGTGAATGTCCTTCCCTGAGTAATCAGAGACCAGGCACCTGGGCAAGGGAGCGGGGTGCAAAAGGAGCCATTTCTGTGGACACTGAACTGGGCTACAGCCCGCGTCCTGGACCTGAGGGCTTTGGAACTGAGACCCAGGGCACGAAATTCGTGGCATGGGTTCCCCACAATGGTGGGGCACAAGGCAGACACAGCACCCCAAAGCCGTTGAGGCTTTTCCCACCACTCCCTCTCTGTTCCCCATCCCACCGGGTGAAAAAAAAAAAAAAAACAGCTCCCAAGGACACTAGGAGAGATCTCTGGTGCCACCTAGCGACCAGAAAAAAATTCACCAACACCCCATAGAACAGGGACCTTTCTTCAGAAAAGACAGCTTGAAAATGGCAGAAGGCTCCTGGAGGAGCCAGTGGTGAGTTGGAAAGTTCGCCCACACCAGGCCCCTTCTGACCAGCAGTCCAAGCCCAGAGGGGGAGTGGGCACCCATGGACGGGGCAGAATGGTCGCGCAGAAGAGTGTGCCCGACAGCGGGCGTGCGGGGAGTGTGTCCCGCATTGCCATCTTAGAACAGGGACATTTCTTCAGTAAAGACTGCCTGAAACCAGCAGAAGGCTCCCGGAGGTGCCAGAGGGGAGCAGGGAATTTCGCCCACACCAGGCCCCTTCTGGCCTGCAGTCCGAGCCCAGAGGGGGAGCGGGAACCCACTACCAGGGCAGACCAGGCATGCAGGGGAGTGTGTTCCCGCATTGCCATTTTAGAACAGGGACCTTTCTTCAGTAAAGACTGCTTGAAACCGACAGATGGCTCCTGGAGGAGCGAGAGGGGAGCGGAGAAGTTCAACCAAGATGACGGCCAGTCCCAGCAACACAGTGTCCCAATGCATACAGCAAATTAGAATACAGACAGTAGGGAGTAGAAGAACCACACGCAACCTAGCAACTCCTCAGGAAAAAAGCACACCACAAAAAGAAAACCACCCCCCAGATTGCAACAAGAGTAACTTGGAAGAACTTTTGAGCCTTCCAGAAAGACAACTTCAAATTGCCATGATTAAAAAAATGACAGAACTCATAAAGGAAAACAATGATAACAGAAAATTAATCAACGATCAGAAGAATGAAATTGAGTCCCTAAGGAGGGAAGTGAAAGAAATGCAGGAGATCAAAGAATTAATGGAGGCACTAAAGAACTCTGGGAAAAGCAATGAAAGCAGAATAGATGAAATGGAAGAATGAATAAGCACTCTTGAAGACACAGAAATAAAAAGAACCAAAACAGAAAAGGAAAGAGAAGTACGAAGGAAAAAGACCAAAGAACGACTTCAGGAATTATCTGACTCCATGAAGAAAGGAAATATAAGAGTTATAGGAATACCAAAAGGAGAAGAGAGAGATGTAGGAACAGAGAAAATATTCAAGGAGATAATTGAATAGAACTTCGCAACGTGAAGAAGGAGATGAAAATTGATATACAAGAAGCAAGAAGAACACCAAACTTCCACGACAAAAGGAAAAAAACAGCAAGACACATAATAGTAAAGCTCCCAAGAATCCAGGATTAGGAAAATATAATGAAGCTGACAAGAGGGAAGAAACACATAACATACAAAGGAAAACCAATCAGGCTGACATCAGACTTCTCCGAAGAAACACTATGGGCAAGGAGAAAGTGGAGGGACATAGTCAACAGACTCCAAGAAAACAGATGCCAACCAAGAATACTCTATCCCGCAAAGCTCTCCTTCCTCTATGAAGAAAGAATAAGGACCTTCCCAGACAAACAGAAACTATGGAATTTCATTACAACTAAACCCCCACTCCAAAATACTATAAGGAGTCCTAAAGCCAGAACCTCAGAGGGATGAATAACAACGAAAGAAGGCCAAAAAAAAAAAAAGTTATTAAAAATATAATTAAAATCAAAGGAAAGACAAACAGAATGGCAAATACAGATGCTAACATATCAATATTAACCCTAAATGTAAATGGACTAAACTCTTCAATAAAAAGACACAGAGTCGCAGGCTGGATTAAGAAACTTAACCCAACCTTTTGCTGTCTCCAGGACACACATTTAGCTACAAAAGATAAAAATAGACTCAAAGTTAAAGGATGGAAAACAATCCTATAAGCAAATGGACCGAAAAAGAAAGCAGGAACAGCTATACTTATATCAGATAAAACAGATTTCAAACTCAAAAAGGTAAAAAGAGACCCCAACGGTCACTACCTTATGATCAAGGGGACAGTACTTCAAGAAGAAATAACACTCATTAACATATATTCACCTAATGAAGGAGCACCAAAATATATCAGACAACTATTGACATCTCTGAAAACAGACATCAGAGAAAACACATATGTAGTGGGAGACTTCAACACACTACTAACAGCAATGGATAGATCAACGAGACAGAAAATAAGTAAAGACACTAAAGCTCTAAATAAGGACCTAGAGCACTTGGGCTTAACGGACATCTATAGAACACTAAACCCCCCCCCCAAAAAAAATGGAGTACACATTTTTCTCAAGCACACACGGATCATTCTCCAGGATCGATCACATACTGGGACACAAGACAAACATCAACAGATACACCAAGATTGAAATCATACCAACCACCTTTTCTGACCATGAAGGCATCAAACTAGAAATAAACCATAAAAAGAAGGCAAGGAATTCTCCTACCTCATGGAGATTGAAAACCACACTACTAGAAGACCACTGGACTAATGAGGAGATCAAAGAAGAAATTAAAAAATTCTTTCAATTGAATGAGAAGGAGGACACCAATTTCCTAAATGTATGGGATGCAGCAAAAGCAGCAATAAGAGGAAAATATATAGCAATAGAAGCTCACATCAAGAAACAAGAAAGAGGGCCTCCCCGGTGGCGCAGCGGTTGAGCGCTGGGTTGCGAAGCTGGTGAAGCTGCCTGCAGCGTCTGCGGCGCCGGTTCGATCCCCCGGCTGCTCCCCGGCCACCGGAGGAGGGTCCCACATGGCGCGCAGACCTCTCCTGCCGCCCGCTGCTCCCCTCAGCAGTGTACTTCGGTCCTTCTGCCTGCTCTGCTCCCCCCTCTGGCTCTGGTGAATTCTCTCACCCTCCCGTGCTTCTGACTGTACCCAGTGCATGTATAAACAAAAACAAACAAACAAATAAATAAATAAGCATGCCTCTATTAAAAAAAAAAAAGAAACAAGAAAGAACTCAAAGAAACAACCCAATCTCGAAGCTCAAAGATCTAGAAAAAGAACAACAAAAAAACCCCAAAACCAGTAGAAGAAAGGAAATAATAAAAACCAAATCAGAAATAAATGAAATGAAAAAGAAATATAAAAACCATATGATAATATCAATCGATGCTGAGAAAGCTGTCAACAAATTGCAACACCCATTCATGATAAAAGCCCTTGAAATTCTTGCGATACAAGGAACATACCTCAACATCATAAAGGCCATCTATGACAAGCCAACAGCCAGTATCATTCTCAATGGTGAAAAGTTGAAAGTATTTCCATTAAGATCTGGAACAAGACAAGGATGTCCACTCTCACCACTGCTTTTCAATATAACACTGGAAGTCCTAGCCAGAGCAATAATACAAGAGAAAGACATACAAGGAATCCAAATAGGAAAAGAAGAAGTCAAACTATCACTATTTGCAGATGATATGATAATATACATAGAGAACCCCAAAAACTCCACAGAAAAACTAATTCAACTCATCAATCAGTTCAGTAAACTGGCAGGATACAAAATCAACACGCAAAAGTCAGTAGCCTTCCTATACACAAACAAATCTGAAGAAGAAGAAATCAAAAAAAACATCCCTTTTATTATCGAAACAAAAAAAATCAAATATTTGGGAATAAATCTAACAAAAGAGGTAAAGGACCTATACAAAGAAAACTATAAAACACTGTTAAAAGAAATAGAGGAAGACACAAAGAAATGGAAAGACATCCCCTGCTCATGGATTGGAAGAATAAACATTATTAAAATGGCCATCCTACCAAAAGCAATATACAGATTCAATGCTATTCCAATCAAAATTTCAATGTCATTCTTCAAAGAAATAGAACAATTATTGATGAAATTCATATGAAATCACCAAAAACCCCGAATAGCCAAAGCTCTCCTGAAAAAAAAAATGAAGGGAATGGAGGCATCACACTCCCAGACTTCAAACTATACTACAAATCCATAATCATCAAAACTGCATGGTATTGGAACAAGAACAGACATACAGGCCAATGGAATTGAATAGAAAATCCAGAAATAAACCCACAGATTTATGGTCAACTAATCTTTGACAAAGGAGCAAAGACTATGCATTGGAGCAAAGAAAGTTTGTTCAATAAATGGTGCTGGGAAAACTGGGTCGCTACATGCAAAAGAATGAAGATTGACCACTACCTCACACCATACACAAAAATCAACTCAAAATGGATTAAATAATTGGACATAAGACCAGAAACCATAAAATACATAGAAGGAAATATAGGCGAAACACTACGTGATATTCACATCAAAGACATCTTTAAAGACACATCACCCAAAGCAGTGATAGTGAAGGCAAAGATAAACAGCTGGGACTACATCAAATTAAAGAGCTTCTGCACAGCAAAAGAGACAATAACAAAAACAAAGAGAAACCCCACCGACTGGGAGAACATTTTTGCACCCAACACTAATGATAAAGGACTGATCACAAAAATCTGCAAAGAGCTGATGAGACTCAACAACAACAAAGAAAATAATCCAGTCAAAAAATGGACAGAGGAGCTAAAAAGAAACTTCTCTGAAGAGGAAATGCAAATGGCCAACAGGCATATAAAAAAATGTTCAACATCACTTGTCATCAGGGAAATGCAAATCAAAACTACCATGAGATACCATCTTACACCAGTGAGAATGGCACATATTAAAAAAACTAGCAACAACAAATGTTGGCAAGGATGTGGAGAAAAAGGAACTTTCCTGCACTGTTGGTGGGAGTGCAAACTGGTCCAACCACAATGGAGAGCTGTGTGGAGATTTCTTGACCTACTAAACATAGAGCTTCCATATGATCCAGCAATTCCACTCCTAGGTATTTACCCAAAGGACACAGAAACATCAATTCCAAAGAGCACCTGCACCCCTATGTTTATAGCAGCACCATTTACAATAGCTAAGCTTTGGAATGCCCAAAAATAGATGACAGGATCAAGAAGATGTGGTACATATACACCATGGAATATTACTCAGGATTCAAAAAAGATAAACACATGCAATTTGCAGCAACATGGATGGCGCTGGAAGGGATCATGCTCAGCGAAATAAGCCAGAAAGAAAAAGAAAAATACCGATGGTCTCACTCATAGCAGGAATCTAGAAAACTTAAATAAGGGACCAGGAAAATGAATAACTATAAGAAAGTGAAAATGAAAATCAACAAACAACTATGAACCAGAGACACTGTATGGGTGGTGGGGGGCGGGGAGGGGAGGGATTGGGGTCAAAATAAGGGGCTTGCAATTGTATGGGGAATATAAAAATAAAATTTATTTAAAAAAAAAACAAAATAAAAAAAAAAGTCTCATGTTTTGTGTTGATGCGGCGGATGGCAGAACCCTATATAGAATAGGCAGGTTTGCAGGGTTTGGGCTGCCCCTCTCCCTGCCCTATAACAAAACTACCCCTGTATAGTTTTAATTTGGTATCAAAGTGGAATATTAACAATCATTTGAAAATACTTCTGGTTTCTTCATTCCTCCAGGCTGCTGCCTCTCCCAGCCCAAATCCACTCCTCCCGAAGGTGGGGAAGGGAATTTGGAGCCTCCCCTGTCTGTGGATGTCACACTGTTACAGCATCATGTCTCCCTCTCACAGGCTCTGTGGGGTGGTGCAGCCTTGATGACCCCACACTCACCCCCATTCTATCTCCCCATTTGGGGGGCGGGGTTGTCCAGGGAAGACAATCAGGATCATCTTGCTCCAGTTACAAAGTCACCAAGGACTGTCCTGGACTCCTTCTCCCCAGACCCCTAGAAGGAGTATGATGCCCCTCACCCTTCTGCTGCTGCTCTGGGGGCCCCTGGCCCTGATGGAGACCCCTGCGGGTGAGTGCGTGTCCAGCTGGACACTGTTGCTCCAGGAGGGAGGAGCAAGGAGCCCACTGCGGGTGCAGGACCGCAGGAAAGGCTCATGTCCCCCCAACCTCTGTACCCCTTCAGGCCCCTTGGTTTCTGGCCCCTTCTGTCCCTCCAGCCTCCCCTGAGTGCTCTGGGCCTTGAGTCTGGGCCCTTCTTGGCCCACCGCCCCTTTCTCCCTTCCAAGCCCATCTCCCTGGGACTTGGGCCCGCGCTGAGAGGAGGGTCAGCCCGGGTCCCCCTCCCACCCCAGGCCCCCACTCCCTGAGGCTTTTTCTCCACTGCGATGTCCCGGCCCTGCCCCAGGGAGCCCCGCTACATCGCCGTGGGCTACGTGGACGACACGCAGTTCGGGCGGTGCGACAGCCACTCTCCGGGCCAGAGTGTGGAGCCCCGGGCGCCCTGGGCGGGGCAGGTGGGGCCGGAGGACCTGGACGAAGAGACTCTGATCCAAAGGGACAACGGGCAGTGGTTCAAAGCGCTCCTGAGGGACCTGCGCGACCGCTACAACCAGAGCGAGGACGGTGAGCTTCGCGGAGCGGTGCCAGGGTCAGGTCACCCCCATTCCCATCATGAGGCCGGGGTGTCCCGAGTTTCAGGGTCCACTGACCCCTCGAGGCTGGAAGAGACCGCGGCACTTTTTGCCTGTTCTTTCATTTTCAATTTAGGTTTATGCAGGGTAAAAAGGCAGGGTGATCTCGGGGTGACCTCGGGGTTGACCGGAAGGGTGGGTTTCAGGGTCTTACACCCTGCAGAGGATGTTTGACTGTGAAGTGGGGCCAGACCTGAGCCTCCTCGGCGGGTATGACCAGTTCGCCTACGACGGCGCGGATTCCATCTCCCTGAGCGAGGACCTGCGCTCCTGGACCCCCGGGGATTCGGGGGCTCAGATCACCCAGCGCGCGTGGGAGGCGGCGGGGAGGGTCGAGCGCGTCAGGCACAGTGTGCAGAGCAGGTGCTTCCCGCGGCTCCGCAGACTCCTGGAGATGGGGAAGGAGGTGCTGCAGCGCACAGGTAAGAGGGTCTACGAGGCCTCGGACCTCCCCTCTCCTGGCCCCCACGGGGAAATGGAATAATGGGCAGAACAGCAGCTGCTTTCTGGGCAGAGAGGGAGAGTCCCCCTGGGTGTCATGTTCTGTGCTAGAGAGAGACTCGCCCAGAAGACACCACTTTCCTGGACAGTCAAGGAATCCAGTCTCTCCTGAGGGAGGGGAGGCCATCCTGAAATAACTCTTCCCTGATCCTGTTGACCCCGCAGCCATCCTGGGAACCTAAGATTCTCTTTCAAGGTCTTGTTTTTGGTCTGAGAACATTTCTGGAGATCTTACTCTTGCCTTTCTGTGTCATTCACCCTCCACTCGGGTCAGGAGCAAAAGCCTGTGTTCTTGGAGACCTGCATCCTCCTACCCTGGGCTCTCGCCTGATTATCCCAGACTAGGCTGGTTTCTGGGTTTTGTGCTTCCTCCCTCCAAACCAATTGTCATGTTCATTCTGAGGATGGTCAGTGAGGCTGCTTCAGTGTCCAGGAAGGAAAAATCCAAAGTGTAAATTTTTGACCCTTCTCAGATCCCCCAAGACACACATGACCCTCCACCCCACCTCTGACCATGATGTCACCCTGAAGAGCTGGGTCCTGGGCTTCTACCCTGCGGACATCACCCTGACCTGGAAGCAAGATGGTGAGGACCTGACCCAGGACACAGAGCTGGTGGAGACCAGGCATGGTGGGGGGAGGACAGAACCTTCCAGAGGTGGGTGGCTGAGGTGGTGTCTTCTGGAGAGGATCAGAGATACACGTGCCATGTGCAGCATGAGGGGCTACTGGAGCCCCAAGTCCTGAGATGGGGTGAGGAGAATCATGTGGGCACTGAGATTTTGCTCAGAGAAATCAGGGGCCCTTCTGGACTCTTTCAGATGAGGCCTGGGGCTCAGGGTCTCCCCTTCCCTTCCTTTCCAGAGTCCCCTCCTCAGTCCTCCATCTCTACCACGGGCATCACTGCTGGCCTGGCTCTCCTTGGAGCTGTGCTCACTGGAGCTGCGGTGGCTGCAGCTCAGGTAGGAGGAGTGGTGGAGGAAGAAACGCTCAGGTAGGGAAGGGAGTGGGGGATCTTGTCCCCTGGGGGCTTTCAAGTTTCTCTGGTGGCCTAGGGGGCTTTCAAGGCAATACTGGTTGCCTTTACTGGTTAATGGGAAGAACCATCCAAACATATGTGTTGCCCAGAGGGTATTTGGTCCAGTCCCCCTCACCTCCTTTCTTCATTTTCCAAGTCCTGACCTGGGTCTTTACTCACAGTTCTGGAAACTTCCCTGTTCTGCAGGATTTGAAGATTCCTTTAGGCTTCTGAACTGACTGCTCCCTGGTATCACATGATGTTTCTTCTCACAAGTGGACAGGGAGGAAGCTACACTCAGGCTCCAGGTGAGCATGGATAGGAGTTTGATCCCTGAGCCCATGGGGACAGTGTAGATGGAGCCCATGGGGAAGTTACACTCATCAGTTCCTCCTGTGGTCTCATCTCTGACCAAGTTTTGTTGTGTTCTCCCCTGGGCAGTGGCAGTGCCCAGGGCTCTGAAGTGTATGTCAGCCCCTAAAGGTGAGATCCTGGAGGACTGCAGTGGGGGTGGGGGTTGAGGCAGAGAGGCTGGCACAGGTGATGGGGATGCTTTCAGGGGGATATCTTGAGAATGCAGTGGACCATTGATAATGTTAACACTCAGGTCATTCACCTGAATTTCTTCATCATTATTTTCTTTCACAGTGAGAGACAGCCTTGTGTTGGCCTGAGTGTTACAGGATTTCTTTTTGCCCACATTTTGTGCCTTTATGATCCCCTGGTTTAAAACGCTTTACACCGGTGAGAACGGCCCATAACCAAAAGACTAGAAACTCAAGTGCTGGCAAGGATATGGGAAAAAGGGGACAGTCCTGCATTGTTTTTGGATATAGACTGAGCCAGCCCTTATGGAAACAGTACTGAGGTTTCTTAAAAGAGTGAAGGTGGACCCAGCAATTGGACCCAGCAATTCTACACTGAGGATCTACTTACAGAGGATAAATACACTCCTGTGAAGGGACCTGCACTCCCGTCACCACTGCAGCACTATTTACAGTAGCCAAGCTATGGACACCACCTGAATGCCCCAGACAGGTGGGAAATCAAGAAGAAGCTGGGATTACATGTATACATGTATGTACATATACAGGTGATGTATGTCCCTATATAATGAAATAGCATCCACGGTCAGAAAACATAACTCATGCCACTGCGGCAACATGGATGGAAGAGGGGTACATCAAAAAGATAGAGAAATCCTCATGTATGGATGGGGAGAAAGCAAACGAAGGGCCAGATTAAGCCAAACTTTAAAAGTAACCCTTGAGCCCCACCAGGCTTCGCCTATTGCTGACCAGGGCTGCAGACCAGCCCAGGCTTCCTGGCCCAACAGCGCTGGGTGGTGGACGGACCCTCTCTAGTTTGGCATCAGACTCATTTGACGACAAAGCCTGACTGCTGCTGACTGAGTCCCCCATTTTCTCTTGTTGCACCTGCACCACCACTGGGTCCCCAGCCTCTGCTGTTTGCTGGGTCTGAGATGGATCTTGTACTTGATGCTGCAGGTTATGACTTTTTTACGCCACTTATATATCCCCCACATGGCCAGAAGGTAACATCTTCCAACAAATTGTTATTCTCCTGATATAACAAATCTTGGTGCCTGTAACCTTTATTTTCTTTTTGCAACAATGAGTTATTATTTATCTATAATTCCTGAATGAAACATTCACAATTTTTTTAAAGGTTTTTTTTTTTTTTTTAATTTTTGGGTAGAAGTGCTGGGGTGAAGGCCAGCGGTACAGGGGGTGGGGGGTGGGCGCGGAGGGAAATGGTAAGAGAATCCACCAGAGACAGAGTAGGAAGCAGAATAGGCGGATATACTGAAACACATTGCTAATGGGAGTAGTGGGCAAGATGAGGAGGTCTGCTGCGCCATGTGGGTCAGCTCCCTGGGCCAGGATCCACTCAGGCTGTTGCACTGGGCCTTCTCGGTGGTAGTGCTGAGGCTTAACCCCTAGGCCACCAGAGAGGCCTGACACCCACAATTTTTAAAGAATCAAACTTGCAAGAAATTGTTTACTGTTACGTCATTACCATGGATTAAGTATTCTGACCATCTCACTGTTCTTGCTAAAGCTGAGAGGATACAGCAAATTATATGACAACATAGGAGAGTTCCCAAATGGCTAGATTCAACTCGTTATTAGTGTATGGTCCACAAGCTGGCTTATTTAGGTGCTACATCTTGGTCAATATCTGGACAATTTCTGTGCATGATGATGACTTTTGTATCATCAAATCTTTTTTTAAAAATATTTATTTATTTATGCATACAAGAGTTGGGGTACAGGCCCGAGATGCGGGGTGTGAGAAGATTCACCAGACACAGCGGGGAACAGAACAGGCAGACTGACTGAAATCCACTGCTGAGGGGAGCAGCAGGCAAGACAGGAGAGGTCTGCCTCACCATGTGGGTTTCTCCCTGGCTGGCCAGGGATCGAACTAGTGCTGCAGAGGCTACGGATAGCTTCATAGCGCGGTGCTTAACTCCTTGTGCCACGAGGCCCTGTATCTTGAAATCTTAAGGCCATTTATTAATGGCTCAGCTCAACATACACACCTTCACCTCTTCTTTGACTATAACTCTGGGCAATATTTTACACTGCGGGATTGGATTGGAGGCTCATTTAAAAATTCTTACTCCTTTCAAGGGAAAGGCCCACAGATATGTGAAGAAGGAGTCAGAAGAAAAGCACAGCAGCCAGCAGGGAATGGCCAAAATGAAAAGTTATTCCATGGAGAGGCTACAGAGGTTGAGCAGATTATTTCCCAATTATTAATATTTTTTTAAAAGATTTATTTATTTATTTATTTATACAAGCACTGGATATAATCAGAAGTGCGGGAGGGTGAGAGAATTCACCAGAGCCAGAGGGGAGAGCAGAGCAGGCAGAAAGACCGAAGTACCCTGCTGAGGGGAGCAGCGGGCGGCAGGAGAGGTCTGCATGCCATGTAGGACCCTCCTCTGGTGGCGGGGGAGCAGCCGGGGATCCAACTGGCGCTGCAGAGGCTGCAGGCACCTTCCCAACCCTGTGCTCAACCACTGCACCACTGGGGAGGCCCTATTAAATATTTTTAATGAGGGAAAATAATCTACATCCAGCCGGGAGATTTGGTAGCATTTGAAACTCCACATTGAGGGCCCTGCTGAGAGATGGTCATGCTGAGAGACCAAGAGAAACCAACCTCCTGCATAAACACCAGGGGTGACCTAAGAGGTGACTGTGTCTTTCCAGCCAGTGAATGTGTAACTCATATTGTCTCAACACTAATTTTTAAAAAGGTGGAGAGAAAGTAAATGATTGAGGGGACCAGGTAAAGTCCTTTTGTGTTAATCCACCACGTTCATTAAGAAAATCTCATTGTGTTTAATAACACCAAGGCTCAGCGCCATGACAAGGAAACACAAACACATGATTCAGGTGGTGCCTGGTGTCAGGAGTGAGCTCCATCTTCCCTGCTGGCCCGGCAGTGAGCACTTGTCATACTTTGCTCACGGGGAAGCCTCAGCATGACAGCAGGTCTGATAGAATCCAGTAATGACTGTGCAAGTGACCCACTGCCTAGCAGGTGTGATGACACTGTCATCTCCCTACACACAGGAAGCTTCTACTCTGATCATTGTCAAATGTTACATGTTACTGATGAATAAATAAGCTGGAATTTTAAAATACGTCCGTACTACCATGATTCAGTCCAGATGTGGGATTATTTAGCTAAAGATTTTGATGGTTTTTATTTAAAACCTTTATGTAATAAGCTTAAAATTATGTGAATCTAAATGTATTTTCAAAGGGAAACTTGACGGCCACGTAGTATAGTTGGCTGCTGGATTTTTCACTAAACTGATACACTGGGCTTTTGCTATGTTTCAAGGTGAAAAACCTACACTTTTCTATAAAAGGAAATAATTGCCAAATATTTGGGCTTGTCACTGAAGATTGGTTTGGAATTCATCATCTTTTCTCTGAGTAAGATGTGGGATTAACAGACCTTTCTGGGCAGACATGGTGCAACTTCTCTTTAGAAGCCTCAGTCTGGCTGCTGTGCAGAATCAAGAGGTGAAGGTGAGAGGTGGGAAGATAAATGTAGGAAACTAGCACGGATTCTAGGATGGAAAATTTGGTACCTTTATGGGGTGTGATCAGGAAAATAACAGGAAGTCATTAGATCTGGTTATATTTAGAGGTGGACTTTACAGCATATCCTAATGTAACATCTGGGTTGTAAGAAAGGGGTGAGGATGCCATCCAACATTTCAGACTGTGAAGCATGTGAAGTAGAGATGCGGAGGACCTGCTACTATCCCTGGATAGATTTCTCACTCATTTGATACAAATTTATGATGCAATTTTTTCAAGTAAAATTTACTAAAGGCAATAATAGATATGTGTGAATGTGTGTATGTTTGTATATAATAGTATAGTGTGTGACACTGACTCCAGACCCCTGTGGATTACCCAGCTCTGTCCTGCCCCCTGAGTGGTGGGACATGCGGGCTTTGTTGGTGCGGCTGCCCCAGTGGGCACAGCCAGAGGCCAGTGGGAGCAGGAGTCTGAAAGGGCTGGCAGCAGCAGTGGTGATTTCCTGCCCTGGCACCCTGTGTGTGGGGATGGGTGTTGGTGGGCACAGCTCTAGAGGTGGTGGCGGGGGGGGGTTTCCTGCCAGTGGCAGGCAGCCTTCAGAGGGCCCCTCCCCCAGAGCAAGCCAGGGTTAAGCACAGGAGCCCCTAGGGCGTAGGCTTCCCCTCCCCTGCCCCCAGAGGAGCTGTTTCTGGGCAGCACCAAGGCGCCCTGCAGTGGGTGCCACAGGACAGCTTTGCTGAGGCCACCTCATGGGCTAGGGAATGAGAGCTGTGGGGGCCTCAACTGGGCTTGAATGGACCCCACCCGCCCTGGCAGTCTCCAGGAAGCTGCTGCTTGAGGACAGGGCCCAGGCCACCGTGACAGCTGTGTCCACTGCAACCAGCAGAGGGAATGGCAGAGGGTGACAGTAGGTGGGCACTTCACCACCAGCCCCCGTTAGTGTCAGGGACAAAGGCCACAGCCAATCTGGCAGTAGAGGCTCTCTGTCCCCCGCACACCACCCCAGGGCATGCAGCCCACTGGGGCTACAGCAGCAAGTTCCCCTTTGAGACCTGTCATGCTGCTGTCTGTCTGGCACCACCTCCCACTGCTATTGCCTCCTTCTAGTCCAGCCTGGCATTCAGACTGTGGCTGTGCCTGTTGGGGTGTCACCTCAGAGGGGAGCACCCCCTATGAGCACCTCCTGATGCCACTGTGAGTTGGATCCTGGCCCAGTCCTTGTGGCTGTGCTCCACCTCCAGGCCCTCCCTGACGGGACTGTACCACATTGCACGGCAGCCTTAATTTGGGACTATTGGACACTGCGGACACTATCTGGGGTGAACAGCTGCCACTGAGCCCTTAGAAACTCTTTATTTCCCTGCTCTCCTGTTTGTTAATGAAACCTCATTGCTGTTCCCTGAGCCTGAGTGGTTACAATTGAGCACATGGGTGAGAACCACAGACAGTGCCCTGTCCTCTACCTCAGCTCTGTCCTTCTGAGAGGGTGCCAGGGAGGAAGGGCCCATAGCTAGTACAGGAACCTGCAAACACACAGGCTGCACGCACATGCTACATGACTCATGATCTGTTTTCTTTGAACTAAAGCTCTTGTTTTAAACTGAGATCCTGCCCTGCTGATGACCCAAAGATTGCCAGACACTGACACCCTCTGATGTACCAGGGGCAGGATACCCAGGAGGTTGATGGCAAGTTCTGGTGCTGAACAGGACGGACGCCAGGAGTGTCAGCTGTGATGGGCTGTTCTGGTGGGCTGTTTTCTTGGAACATAAAGGTTTGTCAGTGCAGAGAGCACCCGGAGATGCACAGGAGAGAGATGTGCGGAGAAGGCCCCTTGCTTCTTGGCTTTGGACTTGAACCAAGAACTTAAGAGACGTGGAAGGAAACACCTGGAAGAGACACCGTGATGGCCTGAGATGGATCCCCTGCCAGGGAGCTGCCCACATGGTGCAGCAGACCTCTCCCTACTTGCCTGCTGCTCCCCTCAGCAGTGTATTTCAGTAGCAGCTCTGCCTGTTCTGTTTCCCACTCTGTCTCTGGTGAATCCTCTCACCAGCCTCCCACCACCTCTGGCCTATACCCCAGCTCTTCTATGCGTAAATAAATCGTTAAAAAAAAGTTTGCATAAATCCAGTAAAGTTCTTTTTCCCCTTCTCTTTAATAGACAATTGGAAATACGGATATTTTACCAAGGCTTTGTCTGGAATGTTGTGTTTCCAGAAACCAGACTGATCTCAGAGGCTGCAAGACAACAATAAACTGGCATCTATTTAACGGGTACAAGGGTCTGTCATGAGGGTAAAGAAGGCAACCCCTTGGCAGGTCCAGAAACTTCAAATGTCATGGGAGCCTCAAGAGGAATTTTCCCAATGATACAGGTACCGCAGGCCAATTCTGGTGGTGAGAACTTGGCGTCGTCCTGAGCCCTGACTCCTGGCTGTTAGGAGCTCTCAGTCTGAGGGTTCCTGAATGAAGGTCTGACAAAGCAAGATTAAAAAGTCTGCATAATAATTTCTGTTCCTGATGAATTCATGCAAACTGACTGTGGCAGTGTAGTGTCTGGGTGAGGCCGGGGACTGATAACCAGTACTGGAGGCTGAACGTAATGAATACCAGGAGCACCAGCTGTGACAGGCTGTTCTGATGGCTGTTTGCTGTGACTGTCTGTGTGTGACTGATTATAACGAGGCCAGCTGGAGATGAGATGGGGAAACAGGCCCTTCAGGGTGCGATGCCCCCCATTTTCTCAGATCAATGGCCTGTAATCTGAAAAGTGAAAGTGTTACAGGGCAGCCCCAAAATAAAACGGGTTGCCTGACTGTGGGTCCTCACCTGGGAGCTTAAAAGGGACTTATTAATACTCCACTGCAGGCACACACAAAGGTTAATAAAGGGTTTATTTACAAGGGAAGGGGAAATGAGGAAATGTACAACTCAGGAGAAAAGAGGGAGATAAAGTCTTAAACGCGTCCTACTCATCTCCACTGACCTGGAATCCCAATGGCACACTGAGAGCTGGCGGTGAGCCAAGAGCCATGAAGACAAGGGACTCCCCACCACCCCCTCCGCCCGCCAAGGCCCACGTGTCTGGTTTTATACCAAACCTGGCTGCTTAACTCCACCCTCAGGTCCCAGCAACCCTCCCTTGGGTGAAGATGGGATTTGTAGTTCCCAGTGTCTTCATGGCTTTGACTGGAGTGGGGGTGGAGTCCACAAAGCCTGTATGGAATTAGCTCAGGACATCCTTTCCCCCTAGCAATTTCCCCCATTCACTTTTTGCACCATTTCCATGGTGATGAAGATCAAATATATGGATGCTGGGATACAGTCTCAGATGAAAATTTTCAAGGTTCAAGTGTGAAAGAAAACCAGTCTTTCCAGGTATAGTCCATTGTGGAAAGCAAAAGTCCTCCATTCCTAGAAAAAAAGTTCATCAGTGCAAGCCAAAACAAAAAACAAAAAAAAAATCTGGAGGCATTAGCCAAAACAAGACAGCAAATATGTCAAAATCACAAGAAAAAATCTTAAAATTGGTTCAACTTATGTAAAAACCATATTCTCTCAACCTTGAGCCCAAATTCTTTTGACGACATAGCAAAAGTTCGCAAACTAAATCTACTTGTAAGCCATATTACCTATTTTTGCATAAAATCATAGGACAAAATAACTAAACAGCAATTTTAGCTGGATTTTGGAATACTCCATATAGGATCAGAGTGAACTCTTGACATTTGGTCCATGTAGGCTTCAGGAACAAAGTTGGTCTCATCAGACTCCACCTGGGCTTTCCTCTTCTTGAGGGTACCAGAACTTTTTTATTTGCCAGGTTGTCCAGTCCTGCCAATGGAGGCAAGCTTCCTCACCTTCTTTGGAGGTCTCTGGAACACTATGAACAAAGCAACAGGTTCTGCTCTTCTTGGTTCAGCTCTGCTTCAACTTCCTGGAAGAACTCCACTCAAAGCCACACAATGAAACTCATGTCCAATTTTTTTAGCTTAAGCAGACCAAATCCCTATGGAAGTTATGCAAAAACAGTCTCTGAGATAAGTAGTAAAAAAATTGCTACCACTATTTTTATGCTGTGTTGGTATGAAGGGGAGAGAAAATGTGAACACAAGTTAGCTCTGCTGAAAAAAGAAAAAATTCAACATCGCTGCATGTCCTGGTCAGTCAAAACAAGAAAATTTTTGTGGATTCAGAATGAAAGGCAAAAAAAAAAAAAATTACCAGTATTATGTCAAAACTTAGTGAAAATCAGGTGAGTCTCCAGATCTATTCAGTCCTTTGTAGGAAATTTTTACCCTCAACAATTCCATCAATAGGAATCTGTTGAGGCCTTTTACCCCTATTTTCTCCAGAAACAATTTCTGTCGATAAACAATTGAAGTATACAATATTACAAGGCGACAATCACCATTGACAATTTACATACATAATCAGGTCAAGGTGATACCCGTTTTCCCAAGTGACAATGCTTCCCTTCTAGTTTTCTCTACTAGGTGAGCCAAATAGGACAAATTCATCTAATACCTTTCCCAGGAGGAAAGGGAGGAAATGTGGAGTGTCTCAGGAGCTCTACTGAGGTTCCACAAACTTTCCTTGCATCGGCCAAAAGACAGGCTACCAAATTTGTACTTGAATTTAGATTTCTGGGAAGCTTTGCCATAAATATCAGAAAGCAGCAGAAACAACAATATTCAATCTCTATGAAGGCACCGGCTTAGTTCAGTATTACAATGTTGGCAATCAAGCCATAACCTTTAGCTTTTCCTCATAACTGGAGACTTTTTTTTTTCACTGTCTATTGGCACTATGCATACCAATTTGTCAACCACTAGAGGCCAAGACAAGGACACAAGGAAAGGACATACAGACATACAACATATAGACACAAAGAGCTCTTTAGTAACGATTTATCATGCATGGGGTATCTTATACAACTGCAGTTTCACTCACAGGCCAAAGTAACAAAACAAAGAAAAAAATAAACCTTGAAGTTAAAAAAAAAAAAAAAGAGTTAAAAGGAAATACCAAAATCAAGATTGAAAGCCTTTCTGTGTAAAAAAAAAAAAAAATACTGCCAGCATATGCGTGATTCTAGATGTTATTTCACATCTCCTAAATTTTGAAAGGAAGAAGATTGGTTTGAGCATGTTAGTCATCTTAGGGTTTCTTCAGAAAAGTGAATCCGGGCCTCCCCTGGTGGCACAGCGGTTGAGCGCTGGACTGTGGGGCTGCCCGCAGCCTCTGCAGTGCCGGTTCAATCCCTGGCCACTGGCGAGGGTCCCACATGGCACGACAGACCTCTCCTGCCTCACCCCCTGCACCCCTCAGCAGTGTATTTCGTCAGTCTGCCTGTTCTGTTCCCCGCTCTGGCTCTGGTGAATTCTCTTACCCTCCCGCACTTCTAACTGTACCCAGTGCTTGTATAAATAAATAAAGAAATCTTAAAAAAAAAAAATCCAGAAAAGTGAATCTTTGGACATCCTGCAACAATAACTGGAAAAGAAGTCAGTAACATTCAAGTTTTTGTCTTTTTCTTAAATAAACATCTCAAGTCCTCAATGGGTTCACAAGACCAGTGGGACTTTGTCTCTGGGTCAGTTCCTTCTGGTGCTTGCTTAACTCTGGAATGATGTACCCAGGGTTTTAAGCCTGCAAGTTTCAAAGAAGTATGTATGCTCAGCAAAACATCATGTGGACCAGTGCATTTTTCTGACAGCTGGTTTTTGGCATCCACACTCTGCCAAGTCTTGAGTAAGACCTGCTCTCCAGGTCTGAAGGGATACAATGGTTGATCAGGAGGCATAGAGATCCTCAAGTTTGCAAAGTTGTGAATTACTGCCAGAACCTCTTGGATATGTTTTGCATATTGTATGATGCGGCAATCTTGTGCTATTTCTGGACCGCCTTTCTGAACTGAGGCCTGGAAAGGTCTTCCAAACACAGTTTCAAAGGGGTTTAATTGTAGCCCTTCTAGGTGCCACTCTTATCTGGAGGAGGGCAAGGGATAGTACTTGGTCCCAATGAAGGTGTGTTTCTTGGCACAGTTTTGCCAAGGTTTTCTTTAAGGTGTGGTTCATTTTTGTGGTCTCCATGCAGCATGCAAATTCCAGCTGATCTGTAACACAGTGCTTACTGCATGAGTAAAGTCAGAGATGAATGTTGGCCCATTATCACTCTGGATGGAGTTGGGCAACCCAAAGCGAGGGATTATCTCCTTCAGCAGCTCTTTTGCCACCTTGGAAGCTTTCTCCGTCTTTGTGGGAAAAGCTTCCACCCATCTGGAGAACATGTCCAAAAATCCAGTATGTATTTGAAACTGCCTGTTTTTCTAAGTATTTGTGTAAAGTCCACCTGCCAGTCCTCAAAAGGGCACTTGCCCGATATTGAACCCAACGGCTTTAGGGTGGGGTCAGTCTTGGGTTATTCCTGGCACATAGTTGACAGCCCCAGGTGTGCTATTTTATGTAAATATGGGTCCTTCAAATATGGGCACACTGTTTCTAATAAGGCATCTCTCCATAGTGAGATCCTCCATGAAGATGTTTTAGCACTGGATATACCAGGGCCTTCTGGAGGAGTATCATCCCATGGGGGTTACTCTCCAGGTGGAGCTGGGGTCAAACTCAGTAAATCCCCATGCAGTAGCTCTCTCCTCATCCCGCTCAGTGTAGTCAGGAACATACTGAGTCAGGTCCACAAGAGGGATGAGTGCACTCTGAGGAAAGGGGAAATTAGGAAATGTACAACTCAGGCAGAAAATAGGGAAATAAAGTCTTAAATGCGTCCTACCCGTTCCGCCGACCTGGAAACCCAATGGTACTCTGAGATGTAGCCGCGAGCCAAGAGCCGTGAAGCCAAGAAGGGGGCCCCCAAGACCCATGTGTCTGGTTTTATATCAAACCTGGATGCTTAACTCCACCCTCAGGTCCCAGCAACTCTTTTGGTGGTGATGGGATTTGTCTTTCCCAGTGTCCTGATGGCTTTGGTCTGGAGTGGGGGTGGAGGCCACAAAGCCTGTATGGAATTAGCTCAGGACTTCCTTCCCCGCTAAAATTTGATGGGCACATGTTCTAATATTTGGTAATTAAACATATGGCTTTGACAGGGAATTAGCAATAAAACATAAAGCAACCCTATTCAACCCCTTTTGCTGCTTTTGATTCACCATATTTACAAATTTAATTCTCAGAAATTCTCTCTTAAGAAATTGTAGAATTGCTTCCGTGTTTAGCCTTTGGGGATTTGGGCTTCTCTTTTTGGTAATTTATTTGACACTTATTGATATAAGAGTGTTAAGTCATAAAGTGCATGCTTTGAATTGTTTCTGTCAGTAGAGACTTCCAATTTAACGGATGCAGACAGGTGAAGACCAGGAAGAGGGAATGTAAATCGCATATAGGAAGTATCCACTGTGGCAGGAAAACAGAAACCAAATGGTATCTGGTGGGGTAGCGTTAAATAAGGTTAAAATTAAACCCCACCTTGCCCAGCAGGAAGGTTTGGGAGGCTTGAACACAGAGAGAACTGATAAGGCTGCTCTGGGTCCAAACCGTAAGATGGATCCCTTTGACCAGGAATGTGGAGGCAAGGCCAGGACACATTCTGGGTCAAAGATCAACCCCCAGGATCAGACACCCCTGCACTAACCAGCCCAAAACTTACTCCCCAAAGCAAAACTGACAAAACCAGTTATAAAAGGGACCCCAATCTTTCTTCACTTGCAGATCTTTCCTGTCTCCCCTGCTGCTTCTCTTAGCAGTGTATTTGAACAAATGTGCCTTTTCTGTTCTCCAGTCTGCCTCTGGTGAAATTTTTCACCCTGCACCTCTGGCCTGTCAAAGTATCATTAAGAATTTGAAAACCAAGACCCCACTTGTTACCCAGCAGGCAAGTATGGGAGGCTGGAATGATAAAGGGAGTGGATGGGACTGCCATGGAAATGGACCTTAAGCTGGTGAAGCCCAGAACTGATGACCCTCTATGCTGATTCAGATCATCAGTCAGGACACACCCAAGACTAGTCACCCTAACCAGTCAATGGTGTCTAGAGTATAAATAGAGACTAGGGACCCAAACTCTGAACAGAACACCCCTCCTATTTCGCCTCTGCTTCTTTTAGCAGTGTGTTTCAATTAATTCACCTGGTCTGTTCTCATCTGTCTCTGGTGAATTCTTTCACCCCTGCAACAGGGCCTACACCTTGATTCTTCCCCACAACATTATATATCAATAAATCTTTGTTAGATAGAGTGGTGTGATTTCTTATAAAAGAAGATGGAACCTAACCTCTTCAACTACACCAATCTTCTATCTACCCAAACCTCTACTCTTTGTTCTCTGAATTCAGGAAATAAAAATAAAACTTAAAAAAAAAAAAAAGCAAATAGCAATTACATCTACAAGTTGCTCAGGATAGAAAGTTTGGCAGCATCTTTAATTTCTGTCTTTCCCTCACTTTCTATATCCATCCAAATCAGCCCTATTAGTTAAATCCTAAGCAAGTACCACTCTGACCCACCCTCTCTCTTTGTCTACTAAGTTTCAAGTTTCTTGTTGTTTTCCCTGTTGCATTCTTGTTCTCCTACAATCTAGTTTCCCAATGCAAAGAGATTTTTCTCAAACACAAACTATTCATTCACTCTCACTCTCCAACACCTCTCTCCATTTTCACAATTGGCATGAAGTTCTGAGTGACTAGTTTCTGTGAATATTTTTGACCTTATCTCGCAATTCTTCTCCTTTGTCCACATGAAACACTGACCTCCTTTTTCTTACTGCAGGGTGATTCTGTCATTTCTGCCTCTCTGTGATCCCCTCTGCAATTGTGCTTTCTCCCAAACTTTGCTGTATGCATCCTGGTCTGTAAACAGAGTTCATATTGTCATTTATTGAAGTCTTAGAATTTCCATTAAAGAATAATGTTTTCATAGCTTTACAGATACATACATTTTATTAAAAATATCCTTAAGGGTTTCATATTTTGATGTTATCCTAAATGGTATTGAAAATTCAATTGGTATGTTTCGATCCTTTTTACAGATCCTATAACCATTTGTTATTTCTCTGTTGGATTTTTTGAAACTTTTTTATGTGCTTTTTCCCTGTCACTGAAAAGTCAGTTTTATCACAACATTCTCTCTATATCCTGATCACTAGAACACTATCAATTCTACAAAAGTACAGTGTAGTTTCTCAATTATTAGTCATTGTTTCTTTTGAGTGAATATCATATATAGGTAACCTTGGAAAAATGATTAACCTCTCTTCTCTAATCTCCTTCCTCAGATACTTATTAATGTATTTGTAAGTGCACATATTGATATATGTAATATATATAGAATTAAAACAATGATACTTATACTTCCTGATATTTATCACTATTAAATCATTGTTGGCAAAAGTGTTAAAAGCAACCTAAAAACGAAGTGTTCTGAATTACCTAACATTTTTTTTAGTTTTTAAAGCACATTGGTATTGTTATGACCTATTGTATTTGTAGTTTGTTCTTCCAAAGGAACTATTGTGTATATAGTATTATTATTTAATGTTATTTTTCTACTAAACTAGACTCCATGACAATTATAGCCCCCAAAAAGAAAGACAGGCTGAAAAAGAAATCTGAAATTACCTCTTGAAAATTTTAGAATTTAAACCTTACTAGTTCACTCCAACAGTAGTAACTGTGCCTTTTTTTTTTTTTAATTTTTTTTTAAAGATTTTATTTATACAAGCACCGGGGTACAGGCCAGATGCGCGGGAGGGTGAGAGGATTCACCAGAGACAGAGCCGGGAACAGAACAGGCAGACTGACTGAAATGCACTGCTGAGGGGAGCAGCGGGCTGGGCAGGAGGGGTCTGCGCGCCACGTGGGACCCTCACGGGCGCGGCAGAGGCTGTGGACAGCTCCCCAGCCCGCGCCCAACCGCCTGCGCCCCTGTTTGCTGTTCTCTGCACAGTGTGAGCGCGACAGTAAAGCATCTGCACAAGGCAGGGCCAGGATGGGGACGCCTGGAAAAGCCAAAACCCAGGACGGGATTGCTCAGGACAAATGAAAGGGCCTCTCGGGCATTCCAAGGGTTGTCGTTAAGCGGCAGCTTCTTCCTTAAGGCTGAGAAACCGCTGGGGGTTCCCTCTGCCAATGGCTGTGGCCTGTAGCTCTGACGCCACAAAGAGCCATTGTGATGGCACCGGCCCCGCCTACATCAGGCCCGCCCGGACTGTGCCTGTGTCCTCAGGAGCCGGGAAGCTTTGGACAGTGACCTGTGCACTCCGGACCACGACAGAGAGAGTGAGAGCGTGTTTTGGGGTATTTGGTTTTCTTTTGGTTTATTTATTGCTTTACTTTATTTAGTTATGTTTAGGCTGTTTATTTTAGTTACTTTATTTTTCTTTCTTTGTTTTTTCCATTATTTTCCTTGATTTTTTTTTTTTTTTCTATTGCTTTTTTTTATTTGCTTTTTCTACTTTTTCTTTTTTCTTTATTTCCTTGTTTTTTTATTTCCTTTATTGTTTTGTTATTGGCTTTTTTCTTTATTCTTTTATGTCAGTTTTTAGTTTTTTGATTTTATTTTTTGAGTGATCTCCCCATTTTCCCTTCTGTTCTTGTTTTTGTTTGTTCTTTCTTCCCCTTTGTCGTTTCTCTAGTTTTTTTTGTTTGTTTGCTTGTTTTTTCCAGTTTTTATTTTCTAATTGTGGCTTGTTCTGTTGTTTATTCTATTGGTCTCTGTTGTTGTTCTGTTTTATTCTTCAATTTAGTGGACAGTTTGAAATTGGTTTATTGTTACCATATTTTTACATTTTTATATCATTTGTAATTTGTTTGATTGTGTATTTTCATTTATTTTTAGTGCAGTTAGTATTGCTAGTAAGGTGAGTGAAGTTAGTATTGCTGGTTGAGTTAAGTTAGCATTGTCAGTGTTTAGTGAGGTTTAGTGAATACTTGAGTACTATTAGTACTAGTACATTTGTTAATATTGTAGGAGAGTCAGTTGTCAGCGGAGGTAGCGCAAGGGCTGTGAGCACAGTCAGGGCTGCTTAGTGTAGTCTGCATAGTCCAAGTGCATAGGCGCTATGTGCAATCGCCTCACTCCTCAGGGACATAAATCAAAAAGCTACCAGGCACTGCAGGCACTGGGGCGGGACACCCACACCAAGGTTATGCTGGTGCTGCACGAGCTCACAGACATGAAGGTGCACATCAGGGGCGTCCGGAAGTCCGTGCTGCTTGACCTCCAGCTCCTGGCCCACGAGATGGGGTGCATGAAGGCCCTTTATCACCCGAACATCATGGAGCTCTTCCAGGTGGTGGACACCGGGCAGGAGCTGCAGCTCGTCATGGAGTACGTGCAGGGGAAGACCTGCAGGACTTCCTGAGCGAGCGTGGGCGCCTGGACGAGAGCGAGGCCCGCCCGCTCTTTCAGCAGATCCTCGCGGCCCTCAGACACTGCCATGCCAAAGGCATTGCACACCGGGATGTGAGGCCCCGAGAACATTGTGCTGACCCGAGAGGGAAAAGTCAAGCTGGCAGACTTCGGGCTCAGCGTCCAGGGCTTCAACCGGGCGCTGAGCACGTGCTGCTGTCGCCCAGAACACAGGGCCCCCGAGGTCTACCTTGGCCAGCGGTACAGCGACCCCAAGGTGCATGTGTGGAGCCTGGGCATCATGCCCTACCAAATGGTGACCGGCACACTGCCCTTCAGGGGCCCAGCCTCACGCTATCAGGGAGCGGGTCCTGGGCGGGAACGACCACCTGACCTCCTACCTCACGGTCCAGGGCGGGGACCTGCTGGCCAAATGATGGCACGGGACCCCTGGAGGCGCCGCCCCTGGAGAGCATCCAGCAGCACGCCTGGGTAGCAGGAACGAGCAGGGACTCCTGCCCTTCAGTGAGCCGTCGCTCAGCCCCTAGGACCCGGCCATAACCAAAGCTATGGAGCGCCTGCGCTACCAGAGGCAGGAAATTCGGGAGGCCATTGATGCTAACAAGTACGACGAAGTCATGGCCACCTACCTGATCCTCTGCTCCAGGAAGCAGGCAGAGGAGGAGGACTATGAGGAGGAAGGGGAGGAGCAGCCCAGGCGCGTCACCTTCCAGGTGCCGAAGTGCGTCACCTTCCGGGAGCCTGGTGACCCGAGGTTTCGGGGAACCCCAAGCCAGTTATCCTGCGAAAGCACCCAGTGCCCACCTGCCCCCCTCCGCAGCCGAGGTTTTGGGGAATGCCCGAAGGCCGGTATCCTGCGAAAGTCCAAAAGAGGGGAAGGATGCCACCCCAGGCAACAGGGTCATCTCCGCCAGGTCCCTGAGCTGGAGGACACCCAGGAGCACACCACCGCCACAGGGCCAGGCCCCCTGCTAGAGGACACCCCGAAGGCAGACCCTCTGTGCTAGGCCCAGAGCTGGAGGACGCCTGGGGGGACACCAGCACCTCTGTGGCTGGACCCCAGCAGGAGGACACCGGGAGCACAGCAGCACCTCGGTGTCAGTCCTCCAGCTGGAGGACGCTGGGGAGCACAGCAGCACCACTGAGACAGGCCCCCAGCTGGAGAGGGACCAGGAAAGCAGGGCCAAAACAATCAGTCCAGATTCCCCAGCCCTCCAGCACCACCCTAAGACCTCCCCCAAGACGTGGCTGGCCTTCCAGTGCAGTGGCCCCTTCAGCAATCATCAGGGCCAGAGATAGAGTATTAGAAATTATCCTGGAATGTTGTGCAGCATTGGAACTGGAGAGCAACAAAGATTAAAAATAGCGCCATACCTGGCAGAAGACACCCACCCCCAAAGCACAACCACTCAGTGGCCATGGTGAACAGGAGTACACCAGGGAAGGTTGAGGCTCTGGAGAGGCTCAGGGGCTGGGCCCAGTCAGAGGGGCCAGGAACAGCATGAGACTCACAGGACTGCAGCACAGAAGTCTGGGCAGCACAGATGTCCCTGGAGCACTGATGTCCTTGGAGCAGAGCAGGTGAAGGGCCAGGCGGGCAACGAAACTGGTGAAGCACCTGGAAGGGAGCAGAGCGGTTGAGGGGTGGGGTGTGGAATGGTTGGGGAGAGCTGAGCAGGTACAGGACCAGGAGAGGGGTGTGGGGCTGTGTGGGCAGAGCCTCCAGAGGCCCCAGGGCCAGAGGAGGGAACCCTGGACCTCTCTCCCCGATCTGCTGAATATGACCTTTAAAGTATTTCATAACCAGGAGGAACAGGACGGGATGGATAGAGAGACCAGTAGTCGCCAGAAGCTGAGCTTCAAGCTCAGGCCCTAGTAGCTGCCTTGAGACCACCTGCCCTGCTCCTCCAACCACTGCAGCACCTGCTGCCCGACAGAGGACAACAATGGGCCCCATGGGCCCCACCCACCACCGCTGGGAGCCTGCTTCAAGTGTGGCCAAGAAGCCACTGGTCCAGACAATGCCCCAACCCCTGCCAGGACCGTGCCCCATCTGCAATGTCCAGGGTCACTGGAAAAGTGACTGTCCCTCCATGCCTGGCTGTGGTGGGCCAGTCCTTCCAGCCCCATGCAACTCTTGCCACTGGCGGTGTTGGGTTTGGCGGCTGAGGACCAAAGAGGCCCAGACTCGTCGACCCCAATAACCTTCGAGGAGCCCAGGGTAACGATCAAGGTAGTGTTACAGGACAGGGACAGGGGCAGCCCAGACCCCCCAAAACTGCCTGCT
>NW_023601322.1:54289450-54370579 GCF_014898055.3 Talpa occidentalis
TTCCTCACCATGTGATTGTCAACTTATCTGAGTGGCCACGGCAGCGCGGCAGGAGAGAGTGAGCAGGAGAGATCAAGCAGGAGATCACAGCACCTTTTGAGCCTCACTGTGAAGTGGTGCAGGCGCCCCAGCCTCCTCCATGAGCAGGAGCCAGCAAGTCCAGGGACTCACAGGAGGGAAACTGGTCTTGACCTCTTGAGCATAAAAAAAAAAACAAAAAAGGTGGACATTTGAAAACTTCTACTGTCCATCATCTGGCCACTAAATATTTATATCCTTTTGTCAAAGAGAGAGAAGTATTCTGATACGTTGTAGAGAGTGGTCAGGCTTTATTCAAACAAGCAACATGGAGAAATCACACTTAATTCAAATACATTAATGATCTAAGATTTAGCACATCTGGAATCTTTTTTATTTTTCTGAGGATTCCTTTTCTTCCCCACTGAAGTTGAACATTTGCCAACCAGGAAAAATCTGCCCCTGCAGTGTGCACAGCTGGACCCCTGCTCTGTTGCTTCAGTCTCCACTTGCTGCATTTTCATCCTGGGTCTTGAAGGATTTGACTTGTTCCTTGTGATTCATGTTCAACCAAGGTTTTGGACAGTGTCTATCCAGATGTTTGGCTTCCATTCACTTTCCTGGTGCACCCAAATACCCAAATGCAGCCACCAAATCTGATGTTTGATTCCTCAATTCAGTAAGGTTTTTGCTTCTGTTCTCTGAGCGTGTGTGGATTGGGGAAGTCATCAGTCTTAGGTGCAGATTCACAGATTACACCAGGATGAGTCTGTCACTCAAGGGTAGAACGCCTCTAAGTTCTTTCTGGTTTTCCAGCAGTTTCTCTTGAGTGTCCCACACCTCAGCACAGTTTAGTGGTCATTCAGGGATTAGACAGAGTTTGTATTCAGATTTGGGATCTTGCCTCTCCATCTGTTGTTAAAAATACATGTTAATTAAACTATTTGGATATGCCATTTTTAAGGATATACAAAAACCCGTGTAGAAAAATCCATGACTTCAACATGAAGGTAATTTTTATTATACATTATATTTTACTATACAATTTTATTATACAATAAATATTGGGGGGCAGATACTGGAAGTTCAGTATGTACTGTCAATATGGTAGCTACTAGCCACATATGGCTTTTTAATTTTAAATGATATATAGTAAATATGCAATATCTCAGCTTATGAGCCAAATTTCAAGTGTTCAATAGTTAGAGGCACCATATAGATCAGTACAAATATAGAACATTTTTTCCTTCCAGAACTTTCTGTTGGATAGCACAGCTCTTCATGCTTTGTGCTGGAGACCAGCTCCAGCTAGAAGTCGTGTCAGGGATCTCAGAAAGGAGACGATGGAGTCGGTGAAAGTTTTTCTCTTTCTCGGAGGGCTAAGGGGAGTGGCGCGAGGCAGAAGTGAGGTAGACACAGACACCTTAGTTCATGCAAGTATCTCCTACTGAGGTCTCAGTGGTTCTTTATTTATACCTGAAGGCAAGCGGTGGAATACATTAGAGTAAGCATTGAAGCAGAGCAAAGACAATCAATACATATTTTCTCATGATCATGTAAAGACTCCTTGACCTTACATCTGTAGGTCATTTCTTTGGTAACCTAAGAACAATTAGTTTCCTAGTATAGCTCATTTACTAGCATGATCAATCATACAAGACAGCACAACATTTTGGCAACAATTAAACTTTCCCAATTACAAAAATGGGTATAAAATTCCTATTCTATATTCAATTACTAAAATCAGACTATCTCCTAGTACTCAATTAACTTGGTTAACATATTAATTACTTCAAAGTGGTCTAAAACAACTTATCAAATCTATGTAAGTTCTACTGAAGTCTACTCTTACTAGAAATTCCTAACCTCCACAAGCCTGCGAACTATTGACCTCTTGCCTACACCAGGAAATGTATTGTTACCACAAACAGGTACCCCCCAGGTTAGGCTATGGTTTCCAAGCACAGCTGGTTCAGGGCAGCATGTTCTCCATAGTTCTCAGGGCTGAACATTTCTTTCCTAGCTATACCTTTTGCATTATTTACTTTCTTGATACTAATTCAGGTGTAAGAATAACAAATCAATTAATGTCTAGGTCCGAATTGGGTTTTCATATGCCAATTACTAATTAACTTCTGCATTAACCAAGAACAAAGAGGAGAGCTTTAGCAGGCTTTGCCATGGAGACTCCCTAGTTCAGATCTTCTTTGGGAAGTGCAAGAACTCCCCTCTTCTGGGAAGTACAAATTTCCCTCTTTGGGGAGCACAGGAACTCCCTGCTTCTAGGGAGTCTCCCCCAATGCCCAGACCATGTCAAGAGACAGCATGGGAGGCGCAGCCTGCCACACTTTGGGAGCATCAAGTCAGATGCATTAAACACATGTAAAATCAAGGGGCCAGTATTATCTCTCTTAAAGATGAGGTGAGGTCCCTCGATGGAATACATATTAAGCAGGTGAAAACAAAATCAAAAAAGATTATCAGTGGGTCTGGTGCCTCAGACACAAACAGTCTCAGTTCCAAAGGGAAGCACCTGTCTCTCCACCTCCCTTCTCAGACCAGGGACTCTCATCATCTCTGAGGAATGAGTTCTCTTCCAGGCATCCAGGGCAAAGCTCTAAGAAAAACTTCGGAAATAGGACATCCAAACCAAGGAGATGGATTCTGGGAGCTCAATAAGAGACAAAAGGCAGAGAACACTTGGGAGACTCCCCTGGTTCACTGAGAAAAGCATTTCCAAGTAGGTCTGTGGAACCCTTGAGATCACCCAGAACCTTTTACAGGATCCAGGAGGACAAAACTATTTTTATAACATCACTTTGACACCATTTGCCTTTCATTATTTTGACATTTGCTAAGGTAGAACTTAGTAAGAATGGAAATATAGTACCAACTGCAGTAGTAGTCATTCTTCACCACCACTTTCTCACAGAAAAAAAAAAAAAATCCAAACCAAACCAGTTTCACTTCAAAATGTCCTGTTTAAATCACGAAAGCATATTTTCTATTTATCATCCTGAAATCCACATTTTTTAAAGGCTGAAACGATGACAAGGACGTTCACATAAGGCATGTCTGCTACAGTCCAAAGGGCCTTGTCCCAGGAGAAAAATGAAATGAATTAGCCTCTTCTTTTAGGCAATATCTTTTTTTTTAAAGATTTATTTATTTATTTATACAAGCACTGTGTACAGTCAGAAGCATGGGAGGGTGAGAGAATCACCAGAGCCAGCAGCAGGGAGCAGAGCAGGCAGAAGGACCCAAGTCCACTGCTGGGGGGAGCAGCGGGCGGCAGGAGAGGTCTGTGAGCCATGTGGGACCCTCCTCGGTGGCGGGGAGCAGCCGGGGATCGAACCGGCGCCACAGAGGCCGCAGGCAGCTTCGCAACCCAGTGTTCAACCGCTGCGCCACCGGGGAGGCCCGGCAATAGCATTTTTAATTGAAGGAATGAATAGCTAAAACCATGGTTACTTAGATTAGTTGAATTGGCAACACTTTCCTGAAAATGAATGTGAGTCTGTCCTTTAAGAAATCAACTGACATAAAATAAATATTAATAAAATCAAAAAATCAAAAATCAACTGATGGCATTTGTTGCCTTGATAAAATGTAAACTCCCAGAGAAACCAAAATTATGGAAATTGAGTCCTGTTATTATATACTTGACAACTTACAGTATGTAGACTAATTTTTCTTTTGGGATCTGTGGTAAAAAACAAAGCATGTGATTTTAGATAACTTGACCCCGGTGTAATTAACACTGTATATCTATATACACACAGGGAAACAATAGGTAACTTTTTAAAAAAAATCATACAATTGTACAAGATCCGTTAATATACAAGAGAAGGTATGGAGTTAATATAACAATAGGAAATATTCAATGACATTGTTTCAGGTTTCACTTTGCAAATAACCTTTGAGAAAATATTACTTATAAGTTATGATTTAGTATGAAAGTTGTAACAAAGTTGAATATCCATAATCTGAAGAGGTTATTAAAATACTATCCCTACATATTTCCATGAGATTGTATATTTTTTCATAGATTTCAAACAAAACATTAAATGTAGAAGAATATGAAAATAAAAGATCTTCTAATGAGACAAAATGACACTTGCATAAATATAAAATGTGAAAGTTCCCCTCTTTTAATTATCCTTATATTTACAGAAAGTTATTTTCTTAAAAATGCTTGTTAGGGCCTCCCTGGTGGTGCAAAGGGTTAAGAGGCAACCTATGAAGCTACCTGCAGGCACTGCAGCGTGAGTTCAATCCCTGGCCAGGGAGATACCCCACATAGTGCAGCAGACCTCTCCTGTCTAGCCCGCTGCCCCCCTCAGCAGTGTGTTTCAGTACATCTGCCTGATGTGCTCCCCTCCGTCTCTGGTAAATCCTCTCACCCCAAAGCATCTCTGGCCTGCACCCAGCTCTTCTATGCATAGGTAAATAAATCTTTACAAAATGCTTTGTTAGCATACATTGGTTATCATATTCTAAAGTAAAGAATAATAAAACATTCATTTTGAAAGGTTTTATTCTAGTAAAGTAAATATTTAAAGCTATAACCCGAATAAAAAAATTATACATGGGAGGGCCTCCCCGGTGGCGCAGCGGTTGAGCGCTGGGTTGCAAAGCTGCCCGCAGCCTCTGAAGAGCCATTCGATCCCGGCCGCTCCCTGGCCCACCAGAGGAGGGTCCCACATGGGGCGCAGACCACTCCCCTCAGCAGTGTACTTCGGTCCTTCTGCCTGCTCTGCTCCCCGCTCTGGCTCTGGGTGAATTCTCTCATCCTCCCGCACTTCTGACTGTACCCAGTGCTTGTATAAATAAATGAACGAATCTTTAAAAAAAAAAGTTATACATGGGATCCGTAATAATTTTGTGAGACTGCAGAGAAAGAAAAAAAATTGAGAAACGCTGACCCAATTTGGGCCTGGATTCAGGGAGGCAACAGTGTGACAAAGGTCTTCGTGCATGTCTGGGCGGGGGGTGGAGGGGTGGAGGGGTGGTTCTCAAGGTTCTCAGGTCTCATCCCAGGGCGCTGTCTGGGGCTGGAAGGTGACTGTTGGGCTTCCTCATCTCCCCAGTTTCATTTCTCACAGCCTGGGCTTGTCCTCCTTCCTGGATACTGGTGACTCACCCCAGGTCTCACTCCCATTGCCTGGAGGTCTCCAGAGCAGCCAATCAGCAGCCCCGCGGCTCCTGTTCCAAAGCCCTCCCACCCGCCGGGACTCCGTCTCCCAGCCCGGGTGGAGGCGCGTCCTGGGGGATGCGGGCGCAGCCCTCCTGCTCCTGCTCGCGGTGGCCGCGGCCCCGAGGGAGACCCGGGCGGGTGAGTGCGGGTCGGGAGGGGACAGGGCGCTACCAGAGGCGGGAGCGAGGGCGTGGGCGGACGTGGGAAAGGCGCGACCTCGCCGCCGCCCTAGTTGTCCCCCCACGTCGGCCCAGCCCTGTCCTAGCCCTTTCCGTCCCCCTGAGACCCCAGCCTCCTTTTGCCCCCGAGTCTCGGCTATTTTCGTCCCGCAGCCGCTTTTCGGTCTCACTCGTCTTTCACCCACTTTCTGTCTCGTGGGCGCCCCCCTGGGACTCGAGCCCCCGAAGGGGAGAAGAATAGCCCTGGTCTTCCCTCCCGCCCCAGGCCCCCACTCCATGAGGTTTTTCCACACTGCGATGTCCCGGTCCGGCCTCGGGGAGCCCCGCTTCATTATCGTGGGCTACATGGACGGACGACACGCAGTTCGCGCGGTTCGACAGCGACTCCCCAGGTCAGAGCGCAGAGCCCCGGGCGCCCTGGGCGGAGCAGGCGGAGCAGGTGGAGCAGGAGGACTGGGACGAGGAGACGCGGATCCTAAGGGACAGCACACTGTGGTACCGCGCGCAGCTGGACTCCCTGCGCGGCCTCTACAACCAGAGCGAGAGCGGTGAGCTGGCGCGGGTGCGGGCCGGGTCAGCACCCCCATCCCCACGGACGGGGGGTCGCTCAGGGTCTCCCCCTCCAGGCTTCTCTGCAGCCTGCCGGGAACAGCCCGCGGGACTTTCACCCCATTTCATTCTGGACAGGCTCTCACACCCTCCAGAGGATGTGTGGCAGCGACGTGGGGCCCGACGGGTTCCTCCTCCGCGCGTACAGTCAGTTCGCCTACCACGGCGCCGATTACCTGGCCCTGAACGGGGACCTGCGCTCCTGGACCGCGGCGGACACGGCCGCTCAGATCACCCGGCGCCAGTGGGAGACCCAGGGTGAGGCAGAGAAATTCAGGAACTATGAGAAGGGCAAGTGCTTGAGGTGGCTGTGCACATTCCTGGAGTACGGGAAGGAGACTCCGCAGCGCACGGGTAAGAGGGGCCTGGAGGCCTCCCAGTCCTCCCCTGCCTGGAGTCACTGCGGGAAATGAGTCCTCTCTCTAGTCCCGAGAGGGGGGACTCCCCTGGGTTTCATGTTCTGCCCTAGAGAGACTCCCAGAGACTCCTGCTTCTCCTGAAGGACAGTGAAGGGATCCAGTCTCTCCTGAGAAGACAGACAGCCCTGACATCACATGTCACCGGGTCCTTTTGACCAGGGGCCTGTTTGAGAACCACGAGTTTCTCTCTCAGTCTTGTTTCTGGTCTGAGAACATTTTCAGTTATGTGATTCCTGCTTTTCTGTTCATTCACCTTCCACCCAGGTCAGGAATAAAAAGTCTGTGTTCCACTCCCTCTGCTTCATCCTACCCTGGTTTTCATCCTCATTCTAGGACTTTCTAAGGAATAGGAGAATCTCACAGATCCCCCCCAGATTAGCCTCTTTTTTACATTTTATGCTTCTTCCTGCCACACCAGTTGTCTTGTCTATTGTGAGGATGGTCTCATGAGGATTCTTCAGTGTCCATGGAGGAAACACAAAGTGATTTTCTGATTTACCACCTCAGATCCCCCAAAGACACGCATGACCCACCACCCCACCTCTGAGCATGAGGTCACCCTGAGGTGCTGGGCTCTGGACTTCTACCCAGCGGACATCACCCTGACCTGGCAGCGAGATGGGGAGGACCTGACCCAGGAGATGGAGCTGGTGGAACCAGGCCTGGGGGAGACGGAACCTTCCAGAAGTGGGCGGCTCTGGTGGTGCCTTTTGGAGAGGAGCAGAGATACACGTGCCATTTGCAGCATGAGGGGCTGCTGGAGCCCCAAGTCCTGAGATGGGGTGAGGAGGAGGATGTGGGCACTGAGGCTGTTCTCAGGGCCATCAGGAGCCCTTCTGGAGCCCTTCAGAGGGTCGGATAAGGTCTGGGGCTCAGGGTATGATCTTCCCTTCCCTTCCAGTGCCCCCTCCTCAGTCCTTCATCCCTACTTCGGGCATCATTGCTGGCCTGGTTCTCCTTGGAGCTGTGCTCACTGGAGCTGCGGTGGCTGCAGCTGTGATGTGGAGGAAGAAGAACTCAGGTAGGGAAGGTAGTGGGGTGATCTTGTCCACTGAGGGCTTTCACATCCCAGGGAGAACTTGTCCTGCCTGGTTAATGGGAAGTACCATCCACACACACGGGTGTTGCCCAGAGGGCATTTGGTCCAGTCCCCCCTCATTTCCTTTCCTCATTTCCCCAGTCCTGACCTGGGTCTTTACTCACAGTTCTGGAAATTTCCCTGTTCTGCAGGATTAGAAGATTCCTTTAGGTCTTCTGACCTGACTGCTCCCTGGTCTCACATGATGTTTTCTTCCCACAGGAGGACAAGGAGGAAGCTACACTCAGGTTGCAGGTAAAATGTTTGATCCTGAGCCCCTGGGGACAGTGTAGATGGACTCCATGGGGAGTCACCCTCATCACTCCCTCCTGTGGTCTCATCTCTGACCAGGTTCTGTTTTGTTCTCAACCAGGCAGCGACAATGCCTAGGGCTCTGATATGTCTCTCAGCCCTAAGGATCTTTTACAATGAACCTGATGAGGCTCCTGTTGTGCACACCTTGACAGCAGGGTGATGGTGTCACTGTTGTTCTTAACTGTGATATTGAGCATTTGTTCATTTTTACTTTTCTATGACTACAGTTGCTGTTTGTATGGAAGTTTTGTACATTTTTATAGAGGAAGTGCTATTTATTTATTACACTATTTTGTCCTTTTTAAAATTGGGTTATTTCTTTCTGATCATTGATTTTAGGCATTATTTGTAGATACAGTCCTTTATCAGATTTGTGATTTGCAAATGTTTCCTCCCACACTGTGACCTGAACTCCTTTACTGATGGGAAAGCAAACACTATTGCCCAGACAGGAGCATGGTATATATATATATATATATAATATTATATATAGTGTGTGTGTGTGTGTGTGTGTGTGTGTTGTGTGTGTGTATTTTTTTTAGAAGAGAGAAGATAAATTGCTAACTGGTTTTGAGCAGATAATGGCCGATTGGTGTTGGGGGTGGAGGGGAATGACTTATGCATATCCTTGAGTGTTATTTAAATGTCCTTGTATGAGCATGAAATATGCTTTCTAAAGTAAATTACACTTCATTCCTCAACTTATAAAACTCTTCACACATCATGACCAAATCATGTGTTAAGACCAGACTGACATGTGGGTTACAAGTGATGAACCCGCACGTTGTAGTTGCAGAGTCATGGTTTTCCTTTGGGTTCACTCTGGTGTTGTCCATTCTCGGGGTGTTGGACAAACATTTAATGACCTGTGTCCATCACGAGAATATCATTCAGAGTATTTTCACTGCCCCTAATGTCTCCTGTGCTCCAAGGAAACAAAAGCTAAAAGAAACTAATGGAATCATATCAGACTAAAAAGCTTCTAATTAGTGAAGGAAACTATCGTTAAAATGAAAAGACAATATCAAATCGGAGAAACTATTTGCACATCATCAATCCAACAAGGAGTTAATATCCAAAATCTACAAAGAACTCCAAAACAAGAAAACAACTCAAACTAGGGCAGAGGAGCTAAATAGGTATTTTTCTAAAGAAGACACACATGTGGCCAATAGGTGTGTGGATAAATGTTTGTCATCATGTGCTGTCAGGAAAATGCCAATTAAAACCACAATGAGTTACCACCTCACACTGTGAGAATGGCCCATTGAAGGATGTGGAGGAAAAGGAACTCTGGCACATGGTGGGTGGGAATGGAGACTGGTCCTGTTAGTGGGCAGAATGAGGGGTTCCCTGGATCCTCAAAACTGCACACTCTACATGGGATCTGCCATCAGCTGCATAAAGACAAAACATACTCTGAAGTGTAAGACCTTCAATAGAAAAGAACTTTAATACAACTAGTATAAAATAGAGAATCAGTGTGCAATAGAGAGAGAGAAGAGAAAGAATACATTAGAATAGTTTCCAAGTGAAGCACCCAAAGCTACCCGTCCCTCATGGGTAAATGCCCAGCCAAACAGGCTTGCCCAAAGCAGGCCCACTGAAGCCCGAAGACCTGCCACAAGGCTAAGGCTACTGGTACCAAGGCTACTGGTAGAGACCCATGGGAAAGGACAGGAGGGGCCATGCAAGTCTGAAAGAAAAAGAGCAAAATCAAAATCCACATCAAGATAACAGCTGCCATTGTCAGCCTCCCCATGGCCTCTCACCCATGTCTTTGTCTATTTCACGTGTCTCTTTCCATGTCCTCACTCCCTGGCACAAGTCCAAGCCTGAGGAGCAAGCCTGGCTTCTTCTTCACATGTCTCCCTGCTCCATGCTCCTCCTCCAGTCTTCTTTCCTTATCTTACTCCACATCTTCCTCCTCTTCTTTAGCTTCTCATCCCTGCTCAGCTCCACCTTTCCTTGGGTGGGGTGGTAACCTGGAACCTTTCTTTTCTATGGATAGCACATTGGTCCTGCCCCTATGGAAAAAAGAAATGAAGGTTCCTCAAAATGGACCTGTCACATGGTCAAGCATCCCATTCCTTGGTATTTATCCAAAGAAGGTAAAAACACTAATTCTGAGGGACCTCCCCCCGCGGCCTCTGCAGCACTGGTTTGTTCCCCAGCTACGGCAAGGTCCACATGGCGCGACAGACCTCTCCTGTCTCGCCTGCTGCTCCCTCAGCAGTGTATTTCGTCAGTCTGCCTTCTGCTCCCGCTCTGGCTCTGGTGAATTCTCTCACCCTCCGTGCTTCTTACTGTACCTAGTACTTGTATAAATAAATAAATAAATCTTTAAAAAAAAAACACACACTATACTGAGGAATATGCGCCTCCTATGGTCACTGCAGCACTGTCTACCATAAAAAGCTATGGAGACAACGTAAGTGCTGAATGACAGATGAGGGGATAAAGAACACAAACTATATACACAATGGAATACTACTTGGCTGTGAAAAAGATGAAATATTGGATTTGCAACAACATGGATAGATATGGATGGGATTATGCTAAGTGAAATAAGTTTGAAGTGAGAAAGTTAAATACTGGATGATTTCATTCATATTTGGAATATAAAGAAACAAAACACGACAGACTAAACCAAAACATACTCTCTATATATGACTGCAGAATTGAAGCTATGGGCTGGGGTAAGAGTAGGAAACAAAGTAGGAAGAGGGCCCAATGGACTATGGTGAAGAACTATGGTGCCCTTAGGGTGGGTGTGATGTGGTAACAAACATCTGAAGCGGTGTGACCCTTGTGTCTGAACACTTTCGGTGTGTAAACCAATGCTAATCTCAATTGAGTAATACAGCGAGGGAAAAAGAAAAAAAAGTAAATTATCTCTTCCATCAGTCACTGACCTCAGGACTTTGCCTTCGCCTCCTCACTATCATACAGGTGAGGGGCTGGTTTCCCACAAGGTCAGAGGCAGGAGGTTTAGGGACTCCTGGGGCTGCTAAGACACCACTGAGTAGAGACACTGCAGAGAGGGCGGCTCTGAGGGGAACCAGAGCAGAGGGTCAGAGTAACCCCCAGTGCTGAGTGAGGATCTGGTTCCCAAGGAGAGGGGAGTGCGTGCATGTGCCCCCTTCCAGTGTGTGTGTGTGTGTATGCGTGTGTGTAACAGGAGAGACAGGTATACAACATAAGATGATGGGAAGTGAATTAACATCCAGCCCCAGAATAAATTAATTCAAATCGCACACAGAGTAAAGAGTGTCAGAACAACACCTCAGTAATACAGTTCCATGGAGAAACAGCTTCTGAGCAGGACTGAAGAAGAGGAGGAGGTTTAGAAATACCACATGGTTGGCCTGATGTGTAAAGAGCTGGGCAGGACCCCTCCCCCACCCTGGCCCCTGCTAGGATGTGGTGGCATCTTCACCCCTGACAGCTCCCTCCCCCAAACCCCAATGTTCCTCTCCTTTGGAGTCACCAGTATATGTACATATATGTATACGTGTAATCCCAGCTGCTTCTTAATTTCCCACCTGTCTGGGGCATGTAGGTGGTTCCCATAGCTTGGCTACTGTAAATAGTGCTGCAGTGGTGACGGGAGTGCAGGTCCCGTCACAGGAGAGTATTTATCCTCTGTGAGTAGATGCTCACTGTAGAATTGCTGGGTCCAAAGGCAGAACCACATTCACCCTATAAGAAACCTCAGTACTGTTTCCAGAAGGGCTGGCTCAGTCTTTATCCAAAAATAACGCAGGACTGTCCCCTTTTTTGCACATCCTTGCCAGTACTTGTTGTTTTGGTCCTCTGGATATGGGCCATTCTCGCAGGTGTGAAGGTTTAAGCCAGGGCATCATAAAGGCACAAAATGTGGGCAAAAAGAAATCCTGTAACACTCAGGCCAACACAAGGCTGTCTCTCACTGTGAAAGAAAATAATCATGAAGAAATTCAGGTGAATTACCTGCGTGTTAACATTATCAATGGTCCACTGCATTCTCAAGATGTCCTCCTGAAAGCATCCCCGTCACCTAGTCCCAGCCTCTCTGCCTCAACCCCCACCCCCACTGCAGTCCTCCAGGGTCTCATCTATAGGGACTGAGATACACTTCAGAGCACTGGGACTGTGGCTGCCTGGGGGAGAACACAACAAAACTTGGTCAGAGATGAGACCACGGGAGGAACTGATGAGAGTGACTCCCCCATGGGCTCCATCTACACTGTCCCCAGGGGCTCAGGGATCAAACCCCTGATCCACACTTACCTGCAGCCTGAGTGTAGCTTCCTCCTTGTCCTCCTGTGGGGAAGAATGAGCACATGTGAGACCCAGGGAGGAGTCAGGTCAGAAGCCTAAAAGAATCTTCTAATCCTGCACCACAGGGAAGTTTCCAGAACTGTGAGTAAAAGTCCCAGATCAGGACTTGGAAAAATGAAGAAAGGAGATGAGGGGGACTGGACCAAATGCCCTCTGGGCAACACACATGTGTGGATGGTACTTCCTATTAACCAGGCAGGGCAAGTTCTCCCTGGGACCTGAAAGTCCTCAGTGGACAAGATCCCCCACTCCCTTCCTACCTGAGCACTTCTTCTTTCCCTTCACACATGAAGCCACCTTGTGTGCAATGAGCACACCTCCAAAGAAAACCGAGCGGAAATGAGGACCACGGCAAGGATGGAGAACTGAGGAGGTGGCACTGGAAGGGAAGGGAAGGTCAGACCCTGAACCTGAGGCCTCAGTCTGACCTTCTGAAGGTCTCCAGAAGGGCTTCTGATGCCCCTGAGTCAGCCACGTGCCCACATCTCCCTCCTTACCCATCTCAGAACTCAGGGTGCTATCAGCCCCTCATGCTGCACATGGCACGTGTATCTCTGCTCCTCTCCAGAAGGCACCTCCACAGCCGCCCACTTCTGAAAGGTTCCATCTCCCCCAGGCCTGGTCTCTACCAGCTCTGTCTCCTGGGTCAGGTCCTCCCCACCTCGCTGCCAGGTCAGGGTGATGTCCGTAGGGTAGAAGCCCAGGGCTCAGCAACTCAGGGTGACCTCATGCTCAGAGATGGGGTGATGGGTCACCTATGGCGATTGGGGCCTGAGTGGGAGAACCGGAAATTTCATGCTTGTGTTTCCTGCATGGACACTGAAGCAGCCTCATGTGACCATCCTCCAGTGGACAGAACATATGCTTGGAGGGAGGAAGCACAAACCCCAGAAACCAGCCTGGTCTGGGAGTCCGGGATAGCAGGTGAGAGCCCAGGGAGGGATGCAGGTCTCTAAGCATTTTGTTACTGACTTGGGTGGAGGGTGATGACACAGACAGGCAGGAGTGAGAGCTCCAAAAATGCTCTCTGACCAAAAAACAGGATCTCGAGAGAGAAACTCATTGTTCCTAAGATGGCTGCCGGCCAAAAGTGAAGGGAGATTTCAGGGGTGGTGTCCCTTCTTTCTTAGGAGAAACTGGATTCCTTAACTGTCCTTCAGAAAAAGTAGGAGCCTCTGGGCCAGTCTTCATCCCAGAGCTTGAAAACGTGGCCGACAGCTCCCTCTCTGGCCAGAAGGGGGCGCGTTCTCACCATGATTCCACTTCCCTGCGGGGTGTGCGCCTCAGGGAGACCAAAGCCCCGCAGCCCCTCTTCAGCCCCGCCTTCAGTAACCCCGTGGTCTCCCGCCCGCACCCGATCTCCCGCCCTGAATAATCCTAAACTTAAATAAAACCTAAAGGGTGCTTTTTCCCTCCATGGTTTCTCTCCGCTCCCGCGAGTAACTTGGCTCCGGGGCTCGCCGCCGCCGCCGCCCGCCGCCGCGCCGCCGCCGCCCGACCGCGCCGCCCGCCGCTGCCGCGAGGACCCCTCCCGCGGCCTCGCCGCGCGGGCCGGGAGCCTCTCCCGCTCCGCCTCTGCCGCGGAAAGTGAAGTTTGAAGAGGGGAAGAGGGAATCGTGGAAATGAAGAGGAGGATCCACCTAGAGCCGAGGAACCGGCCCCCGGCCGCGGTTCGAGAACTTGTCCTGGACAACTGCACAGCAAATGACGGGAAAATTGAGGCCTGGCAGATGAATCTGTGAACTTAGAGTTCCTCAGTTTGATAGGTGTAGGCTGGATTTCAGTCTCAAATCTCCCCAAACTACCTAAATTGAAAAAGCTTGAGCTCAGTGACAATAGAATCTGGCGTTCTGGACATGTTAGCAGAAAAACTTGCAAATCTCAAACATCTTAACTTAAGTGGAAATAAACTGAAAGACACCAGCACCTTGGAACCTTTGAAAAGGTTGGCATGTCTGAAAAGCCTGGATCTGTGTAACTGTGAGGTCACTGACCTGAACGACCACCGAGAGGGTGTGTTCAAGCTTCTGCCTCGGCTGACCTGTCTGGACGGCTGTGACCAAGAGGACGGAGAAGCCTCCGGCTCAGATGCTGAGGTGGATGGTGTGGATGAAGAGGAGGAGGATGGAGAAGGAGAAGCTGCAGAGGAGGAGGAAGATGCGGATGGTGAGGAGGAAGAGTGTGATGATGAAGAGGATGAGGATGAAGATGTAGAAGGGGACGAAGACGAGGACGAAGACGAAGTCAGTGGGGAGGAAGGAGATTTTGGACAGGATGGAGAAGCTGATGAAGATGAAGATGACGAGGATGAGGATGAGGATGAAGAGGAGGAAGAGAGCGGAAAAGGAGAAAAAAGGAAGCGGGAAACAGATGATGAAGGAGAAGATGATTAAAACCCAAATAAACTTAAAAAAAAAAAGAGCGAACTGTTCGGTATTGGTTGGACTGCGCATAAGGATTTGGTAGATGTTTAAAAAAAAAAACAGGTAGCTGTGACGCAAACCCCAGGACACCCACCCACCCAAAGAGCCAAAGAACAGTTCCTGTGACATTCCGCCCTCCATTGAGTCCCTCTTGGAAATCCACCACCAAGCTTGGAGACTTCACCCCAACAAAATTGTAAGCGTTGTTAGGTTTTCGTGTAAGACTTGCTGTAGCGGGGACAGCTGTGATTGGTGAATCACCATCTGTGACTACCAGTTATGCCCAAGTTGTAACAGCATTTTTACTTTCTGTACAACGAAGAAGCTTTGTAAATAAAATCTTAACATTTTGGGCCTGTTTTTTCATGCTTTCCTTTTTTAATGAAATTTTTTATATTAGGACATTTTATGTGTCAACTGACAAAAAAAAAGTATTTTTAAGAATTCAAGTGAAATAAACACATTTCTCTTTGGTTAAAAAAAAAAAAAAAAAAACCTAAAGGGTGAAAGTCCCGCGGGCTCTTCCCTGGTCAAGGGGCCTGGCAGGGGCCATGGCCTCGGGGGTCACGGGGCCCCGAGACTAGGGGCGGGGGGTGGGGCGGGAGCGGTGACCCGCCCCGGCCAGCGCTGCTCCCCGGCCCGGCTCTGGCTGCGGCGGCCGCGCGGGCCTCCAGGAGCGCTTGGAGCCTCCGCGCCGAGTGTCTGCGGAGCCGCGTCTCCTCGACCGACCGCCCGCCCAGGGGCCCGCGGCTCCGCGCTCTGGCCCGGGGAGTCGCTGTCGAACCCCGAACTGCGTGTCGTCCACGTAGCCCCCGCGAGGTACCGGGGCTCCCCGAGGCCGGGCGGGACATCACCATTTCTAAAAGCCTCAGAGAGGGGGAGCCTGGGGCCGGGGAGGGGTGAAGCCGGCGGACCCTCCCCCCTGGGCAGGTCCTGAGTCCCGGGGAGATGGGGCAGGGGAGAAAGTGTCCAGGAGGGAGGGAGCTCCAGAGACTGAACATGGGCATCGGGTCCAGAAGGGGCAAGACTCAGGGGGACAAAAGGAGGAGGCAGGGTGGGGGGACAGAAAGGGACCAGGACTGAGGGGGCCACGGGGGTGACAGCGGGGCCTAAGGCAGCAGCTTCCTCTGCAGAAGCCTTTTCCCTCCACCCTGCTCTCACCAGCCCAGGTGTCTGTCTGGGTCAGAGCCCTGGAGAGAAGCAGCAGGAGGAGGTTGGGGGCCCCATGACCAGCACTGCTGGGGTCTGGGGAGCTTCTGACTCCAGGCTGGTGGGTAGAGACTTACCTGGGCAGGCAGTGATGCTGACTGGTTCTCTGGGAGCCTCCAGGCACTGGGACTGAGAACTGGGGAAGAGTCACAGTGTCCAGGGCCCAGCACAGGTGGTGGAGACAGAAGTGAGGCTAAGGGGGCAGTGGGGTATCCCCAACAGTAACCTTCCTGCCCTAGACACAGCCCTGGGGCCTGGGGCTTTGCTCTGGCCCCTCCTCTCCTCACCCAAAGCTTGTCACCCTGTCTCCATGACCCAAGCGCTGGGTCTGCGATTCTCAGTCATTTTCCTTCCAGGATCCATGTCCAGTCTTACAAATTAGGGAGGACGCCAAGTATAATCTTGTTTAGGAGGTATCGCTCCCCGTATTTATCACACTGGGAATAAAGCTGAGTTTAATCATGCAGCTGTTTATTTAGAATAATAGTAATAATCCAAGCATGTTAATAGAAAGTGTTCTTAAGAAAAATAACTTATTTCTGAAAATAATCAGGGCAATGGGAAGAATGGATCTTTCACCTGTTTTATGTTTGCAGTTGTCTTTCTTGTCTGTCTCATTGTTTTTTTTTTTTTTTTTTTTTTTGTCTGTCTCATTGGAAGACAGTAGGAATTTCATGCTTCCTTCTGCATTTAGCTGTGGTTCTGGTTGAAGACTATGAAAAAATGTCTACAGCCTCACACAAATATGTTGGAGTAGTGTTTTCACATTATTGTGAATATTCCACTTTGATACTAAATTAAATCTATACAGGTGGTATTTTCTCCCAGGTTATTTGCAAAACGAAACCTGAAACTATGTCACTGAATATTTCTTATTCTGTTACATTTCCATAGCCCTCTCTTGCATAAAACTAACTGCAGTTAGTTTTAATGTGTGATTTTTTAAAAATAATATATTGTTCCACAAGTTATAAAGGTTTTCAATGTTTATTACACCAGAATCAAATTATTTTAAAAAATTCATTTTATTTTTCACTACAAATCCAAAAAGTAAAAGTCTACTGGAAGTTGTCAAGTGATAGGACACAATTTCATGATTCTGTTTTTTCTGAGCACTTATATTTGGTCAAGGTGAAGTTACTCTCAGTTATCAATTGTCAGTTGATTTTCTTTTTTTTTTTTTTTTTAAAGATTTATTTATTTATTTACACAAGCACTGGGTACAGTCAGAAGTACGGAAAGGTGAGAGAATTCACCAGAGCCAGAGTGGGGAGCAGAACAGGCAGAACAACGAAATACACTGCTGAGGGGAGCAGCGGGCAGCCAGAGAGGTCTGAGTGCCATGTGGGACCCTAGCTGGTGGCCAGGGATCACAGCCCAGCGCACAACAGCTGTGCCACCAAGGGAGGCCCGTGTCAGTTGATTTTCTTAAAGGAGCACACACTCATTTTCAGGACAATGTCTGCTAATTAACCAAATCAAATAACCACAGATTTTGTCATTCATTCCTTCATGTGAAGGTGGTATTGCCTACAAAAAAAGAAAAATAGTCTAATTCATCACATGCAAATATTTTCTTGGCACATAATAACTGGGAACGCAGCAGGAGTGTGGTGTGTTCACTTGCGTGTCATCGCATCAGGTGCTGTAAAATGTGGATCGAAGATGATAGAATGATGAAGATAATTTTTAATGCTTCAACCAAGACACTTTGAAATGAAACTGGCTTGGAGTTGTGTTTCTGAGGTAAGTACTTGTGAAGAATAACTGCAGTTAGTAATATAAGCTCCATTTTTAGTAAGTTTTACCTCTCAGCAGATGTCAAAATAGTGAAAAAGTCAATGGTGTCTAAGTGACATTTTGAAAATAGTTTTGACCTCGTGGATCCTGTGACAGGCTCTGGGTGACTTCAAGGATTCCACAACCACACTTTGAGAAATGCTTTTCTCAGTGAACCAGGGAGCATCTCCCAAGTGTTCTCTGCATTTGCCTCCTCTTCACTTCCCAGAATCCCTCTCCCTGGCTGGCTCCTGCCTCCCCAAGCTGCCTCCCCTGTAGACACAATGGGGAGCAGAGAGAGGACCCTGGAGACATGGAGCTTGCTCTGTCATGAGAGATGGACACTGAGTAAAGGTGACAAAGACACGGGTAAACCCGACCTGAGCCAAAGGTTGGGAGGAAGGAGCATGTTTATTATGAAAGTAGAGCAGAAGGAGTGCTTCTATCCTTTTAAATAATATCAAAAGATGTAAAAAAATAAAAAAACAGGGCCTCCCTGGTGGCATAAGGTTTAACTCTGAGTGCTATCACTGCTTAGACCTGAGTTTGATCCCTGGCCAGGGAGCAACACACATGGGGCAGCAGACCTCTCCTGTCTCACCCACTACTCCCCTCAGCAGTGGATTTCAGTGGATCGGCCTATTCTGCTCCCTACTCTGTGTCTGGTGAATCCTCTGCACCGTCTGCACCTCTGGCCTATACCCCAGTTCTTGTATGCATAAATAAATAAAAAATGATTCTTAAAAACAAACAAACAAAAAATTACATGCAACATCCAGTACAAGATCTATCTCAGACCCAGCAAACAGCAGAGGCTGGGGACCCAGTGGTGGTGCAGGTGAAACAAGACACAATGGGGGATTCAGTTAGCTGGAGTCAGGCTTTGTTGTCAAGTGAGTTTGATGGCAAACTAGAGAGGGTCAGTCCACCATCCATCTGCCAGGCCAGAAAGTCTGGGCTGGTCTGCAGCCCCAGCCAGTAGTCAGGCACCACCTGGGAGACTCAAGGGATAGCTTAAACTAGCCCTTTGTTTAATTTTTCTATATCTATATCTAAGTGATATATTTGTCTTTCTCCTTTGAGCTTATTTCCATTAGCTCCATCCATGTTGCCCCAGATGGCATGAGTTTATGATTTTTGATGAGTAGTATCCTATTATCTATGTACCATCTCTTCTACAGTTTGGCTACTGTAAATAGTGCTGCAGTGATCAGGGGGTGCCTGTTTCCTTTGAAGTAGTGTAAGGTCCTCTGCGGGTGTGCTGGCACCTGCCGCCCTAAAGGGAACCAGAGTCTCTGAGAGCACCTGCTTACTGTGCACAGGGGGTTCCAAGAGGTTAGAAGTTCTGCAAACAGAACTTCTTCTTTTTTTTTTTTTTTTTTAATTTTATATATACAAGCACTGGGTATAGTCAGAAGCGCAGGAGGGTGAGAGAATTCACCAGAGCCAGAGCAGGGAGCAGAACAGGCAGAAGGACCGAAGTACATTGCTGAGGGGAGCAGCGGGGGGCAGGAGAGGACTGTTGTGCCATGTGGGACCCTCACCTGTGGCCAGGATCGAACCGGGCTGCAGAGGCTGCGGGCAGTAGAGGCTGCAAGCAGCTTCGCAGCCCAACACTCAACCACTGCGCCACCAGGGGAGGCCCCCAAGGTGGTTATTTCTAGAGCCTGAAGTCTCTTGCAATTGTGCACACCGTTGAGAACCACAGTGATGAGTCCCCTACTGGGCACTATCCTTCCTTCGGCTCCAGCCTGTAGGCCCCTATCATATGGGTACTGTATTGCTACAGCCCTTGGTTTTGGCTTTGGGGCTTTTTGGCAGCTCTCTTGTCTTAAAGCCCGGGCAGGTGGGTGCCACTGCGGCCTATCCTGGCATCCCATCCTCATGCCCCGTGACTACACTTTTCAGTTGGGATCCCAGCCGGTGTCAGAGACACCAAGGGTTAAAAGTTCTTTGTGAGTTGCTGGACAACACCAACAACAAACAGCTCTTTCAGACAGAGACCCTGAGCCTTTGGTGCTCCTATCAGGTGATGTCAGACACCAACTGGAGGCCCCATGTCTGACAGAGGTCTTCATCCTCTCTTCCTCCTGCAGAGGTTGGCTACTGGATGCTGCTTTTCTTCTTTCAGCTTCTGGTTCTCCTTTCTTCAGAGGCCAGGAACAGAGTCTTCCCCTTCTTTCTTTGGAGGTTGGAACAGAGCCCCTCAGCTCCCTCTAACCCTGGCTTATATCACTCTTCAGGGTGTCCCAACATCAAGTCTGGTTGGACCATTTTTCTTTTTTTGTGCAGAAGAACTGGGGTATTGGCCAGAGGTGTAGAGTGAGCAGAACAGGCAGACTGACTGAAACACACTGCTGAGGGGAGTAGCTGGCAAGGCTGGAGAGGTCTGCTGCGCCCTGTGGGTCAGATCCTGGCCAGGGATCAAACTCAGGCAGTAGTGGTGATGGTGCGGAGACTTAACCCCGAGGCCACCAGGGAGGCCCTGGACCATTTTTCATTCTTGACTGACTGGGGCACTTAGCACCAATCAGCTCATAGCTTGCACCTGATTGGTCCTTCCCATAACCCAGGAAGCGTGCAGAAAAGGGCAGTTCTGAGGAGCAACTGCCTTAACGGACTTGTGGTGGAGCAGCAGAGTGGAGACCACCGCTGCTGCTGGCTCCCGCCACCAAGGCACCTCCCAGATCTGCGCCACAGATGCTGGGGACAGGCACGGACCCCTCTTCCTGAGGCAGGCACTGTGGGACTTTGCCACCTGCCCAGGCCCCTTCCTTCACTGCAGCAGAACTAGTGCTCTCTGAAGTGAAGGATGCTGAGGCTCAGCCCTGTTCATTGAAGCGCGACCAAGAGCCAAGTCTGGAACCAGGATGTCTCCATGTCTCCTCGTCTCTCCCCTACTGGCTCATGCCTCCAGCATGGAGGTGACCTGCAGTCCCGAGGAACCCACCACTTCATGTCAGAGCCTAGGGCACAGGTGGTCACGGACCTGGCAGGACTGCAGGGTCACTGGTGCCCCCCAGCCCTGAGTTGGAGCTACCTCTGTCCTGGCCTAAGGACCTCCCTCCCGGAGGCCTCCGAGCCCTTCCCAGCTGGCGCAGGCCTTACCAGCTCCTTCAGCTCTGCCAGCTTCTCCCGCAGCTGGCCGAGATTCGTGGCCAGCTCGCTCTTGGTGTGCTGCTCCGTTTGGAGTGAGCCGGTCACCCCCATGTTCTGATGGGCCTGGATAGACAGAAGAAACAATGAGGGGCCACCCAATACAGCTGGAGACCCAGAGCTCGGTGTCCCCTCCCACATCAGGACGAGGTCATCCCCCAGCCCAGGGCACCCCAGGCAACTTACCTTCTTGCCAAGCGCTCTCTGGGCTCCGAACCCTGATCATCTCCTGCACCCACCCTCTGCCTGGGACTCCCACGTCACCCACTCTCCACATGGATGAACACTGCCCACCTCTACAGATCAGTCTCAAAGGCCACCGAGGCCTCCAGCCTCCAGACCCTTCAGAGCCAACTGCTCCCTCAGTTGCCACATCCCACCTTGCTGCCTAGCAAAGTGTCTGCTGCCAAGGGCCCATGGGAGACGGGTAAGTGTCCAGTTGATTTTTAAAAGACAACGGGCAAAATGTCCCAGTCACTCATCTCTGGTTAACCTAAGGTACTTTGCAGTTCTGCTACAAAACTCACCTGAACCCTTGCACCTGTAACAAAAGCCCCCTTTCTCCTAAGCCTGCATTTCCCACTCCTAAGCTAAAATGAATTCATCACTTTGAAAAAGCAACCACTATGTGCACTGTTGGTCTTTGGGGGACATGCCCAGAGGGCAAGCCCTGTGTGTGGGTGTGTGTGTGTGGGGTTATTGACAGTCTCCCAGTAGGACGGGCCCCTGAGCATTCACCCTGGAGGCTTGCAAGGCCCATATCTCACACCCCTGCTCTGGAAGCTCTTCCCAAAAGACCTTTCACCCTTCACGGTGTATTGTATCTTCTCGAAGATGATAAAGATGTGGGGGAAGGAAAACAACAATCAACCAAGCAGGTGAAATAGCAGACATGGACACACCGAGGGTTAATGATGGCAACATAAAATCAGCCAGAGGCCAAGTACCCCAACCAGACAAGCCTCGGGCATGCACGCTGGGAGAGGCCAAGCCAGAGAGGGGGTCTCGGCATGGCCTCACCTTCCTCCTGTCCAATTGGGGGAGCGCTACCCCATTGGAGCGGTTAAGGTCGGACACCAGCACCTGCAGAATGTCCTGAATCTACAGGAGGTGAAAAGAGAAAAACAAGGGCAAGGGGAGGAAGAGAAAAGCGGTTTAGAGAAGACAAGAAGGTCAGAGAAAGAGAGAGCAGCTCTGGACGATGGATGCCGGAGACAAGGGTGACGGATCATACCAGGGCCTGCGCCATCTTTCCAAACGGCCACTCTCCGTCTTGCCTGAGGCAGAAAGAAATGTGAACCAAGAGATGGATCAAAGCTACCAAATCAGACTGGAAGACACTAATCTGGCCCAACAAAATCATCTTCCAGGTGAGGAAACTGAGACCCAGGAAGGATGTGATTTTCCCTGTGATCACTCAGCAAGCAGGTGGCAAAGACGGACTCCCACCTCAGAGGTCGCCTAATCCCAAGAACCCGGGGCTAATCTGTGCCGCCCTAAAGGGAGAGGGTGTCCTCACTGAATGGCTTCCCCCTGAGGCTGGGGATGAGGGAAATTGCCAGAGCAAGAAGTCCATAGCGATGCCCTGTACTGAAGGTTTACTGCGCACCAGGCCCCACCCGAAGGGATAAATGCACAATCATCTCACGGATGCTGCCTAGATTCAAGTAGAACTGTAGCACCCTGACTCACAGGTGGACAAAGAGCTCAAACAGTGTCGCCCCAAATCAGATCCCCAGCAGAGCTACGGAGAGGCCGCAGTCAGACCCAGGGTTCTTACCCACTTCTTCCATGCTCTTAACTTCTCACTCGGCTGCCCCTGGAGCACCCCTCTCCCAGGAAGCCTGGCTGAGCAAGACTTACACAACCACTGGAAGTGGCTGTCTCTGGCCTACTGCCATGTTTCTTCTTTTTTTCTTAACTCCTGCAGGAGACCCCAAGCTGTTTTTCCTTTGTAGTCTCTCAACTGCGGAGAGGAAAAAGAGAGTTGAGGCTCATGAGAACGGCAAGCCTCTGTACTCACACCCCACTTTACAAGTTAGATTTGCCACCTGACTTCATGCCACCAACATCTCCACCAGGTGCTGTGAGTAGTCCCCCCATCCCATCCTCCCAATGACAGAAGAAATGGACTGATAACATGGTTTAAAGAAAAAATGTTTAGGAATTTTCACTCAGTCTTCTGGGATGCCATGAATCAGTAGCTGCCAACTGGCAGTGCTGCTCAAGCTCCTGCACCAATGGATGCTGACGGCAGGAGGCAGTGAGGGGACAGCCAGGGGGACAGCCAGGCATATTTCAGAGCAATCTGTTACAATCTCACATATGTACGCATATGTACATTAACACAGATGGCTTTTTTTCTCAAGAGACTCAAGCAGAATTGATGCTTCAGTCGCCTGTTTATCCTGTGGCGAGCAGAGCAACCCATGTTGAGACGACTGGGGGAAGATTCCCAACTGGGAAGGTCAGTTTGCTGGGATCTGATCCACAGAGTATAAACAGATCACTCCAAAGAGCACTGATTGGGCCCCAGGGTCATAAGGAATTAGAATGTGAGATGGAGAAGTCAGACAAAAATTGGAAAGTCTCTGTGGAGAAGTAGAAACCCCGCACAAAACCAAACTAAACAATTCTTCCCAGTGTCACCCAGAGTGGTTGCCAACGCTTCAAGTTTACTAGGGAATCGTAGGCTTTGTAGGCGCTCAGTGTTTAAAGGTGGGGTACAGTACAGAGCAAGCGAGCCTGAACCCTCTCCCAGGGTCGGGTCCCATGGTCTCGAGTCCCCTTCAAGTTGGTAATCTGAGGCCACAAGGGAAACCTGAAAGGGGGTTAGTCCTGGGGGGCTGGGGCAACAAATCAAGCACCCAGCTCTTGATGTGACATAAGGATGGTTCCCAGGGATTGTGACATAACTACATTCCACCCCTTGCCCCGCCACGCACATTCGCCGCTCCTCTTTGTCCTGGGCCAGCCCGTTTATGAACCCCTTCTCTCGGTGCTCCTCCCTCATCACTGCTCTCTGGTCTGGCAGAGAGCCAAGGGGGTGGCTCAGGCCTGGTTATGAGGGTCTTCTGCAGGGATGCGAGAATATGGGTGGAGAAGGGGTTGGTTAAATGTGGTAGGAGACATTTCCTGAATGTGAGCCTGTGTGAATTTCAGGAGGCGAGGAGCAAAAAGAAAAAAAATAAAGTTATCATTAGTATTGGCCCCGGAGTGGGAGGAGCCATGAGGCTATAGGATTTTGAAACCACGTCAGTGGAGACTTGGAGCCCCCACTTTCCCTTTCCATGTCTTTGCGTAGTTTCATTAAGGCTTCCACATTTTGTTCTACAATCTCTGATTCATTGATACAATAACAACATTCTTCCCTGACGAACAGGCAGGTGCCCCCTTATCAGTTGTTAACAGGTCCAGAGCCCGCCGGTTTTGGAGTGGCCTGTGCCAGGGAGGGGAGCTGTCTTTGTAATGATGCTAAAGACACAGAGGTTTTTTCTAAGGAGGTGTCTATCCTTTAACTGAAATGTTAGAAGTGCAGGAATGAAAGCTGACAAGGGCATCAGTTTGCTGGCAGGGGTAGCTGTGATTGGAGTCCCATAGGGGGACTGAGAGTTGGGGAGTTTGGCAAGCAGTGTCCATTATCTTTGTCGTAGTGGTATTGAGATTAATTGGAGCTGCCGCCAGTAGAGGCCTCTGAAGGGAAGCGCAGAGGAAACAAGAGGAGGTATTAGTCCCAAAAGAGTCAGTCAGGAAGGGTAGAGTGTTTTGGATTATATGAACCCAAGTTGAGGGTGTCTCAGTCTTTTCTGATGATGTTAGCTGATTTTGTAGGACTTGCTCTGAATGGAGGATGTCCTGGGAGACTTGGACTGTGGCATTTTGTGTCGGGACATATTCCCTTGAGACGGACAATGTTGCCACTGGGGAGGAATGCCAGCCAGTGTACCCTGTGGCTTGGACTCCCTGTACCCAGCGTAGGTCCCAAGGATCTGAAAAAGATAGCTAACTTAATTCGTATTGAAACCTGTATTATGACAGATCAGAGAGAACATTTGGCCTTTGTCTGGAAGGTGCACTGTCCATGATGGATAAGGGCACCCCCCATATTCTTTGTAGGAATTCTTGCAGTGATCTAAGGTTTGACGGTAAAAGAAGCAAGGAGTTCATAGGGTTGGTAATCAATGAAAGAGTTAGGGTGTGAGTGATGGGTGCTGTGCATCCGGCCTGTGGGCACTCCGCGGTACCTACCAAGTGGGTAGTCTCCGTGGATCCTGAGACAAAGGTCTCCCTAACTTTGAATTTCCATACATAGGACACTGGGCTCCAGGAGATTCTGACAGGAAATGCGCATCCTAGTAGGACCCAGGTTACGACATGCATACTGTTTGTCTTCGAGGGCACGTTTGACCCAAGAGAGATGGTGCCAGGATGGGTGTCCCAGAAGTGTTACTGCTGTAGGCGTGGTGAGAATGACCGTGTGTGGACCGGTCCTTGGAGGCTGCCGTGGCTTTGGCTGAAGCAATTTGAGCAGGACTTGGTCTCCCGGATGCAGTGGTGGGGAAGGTCAGTTGAGGAGATCGAGATTCAAGGCAGGACTGGGTAAGTGCAGGTCTTCGTGTTCCCAGAGCAGTCGCAGAGCTCTCAGGAGAGTTCAGTCAGGTGACCCTTGATTAGCCCATTGGCGCGCTCCACCTTCCCTGAGGATTGCGGGTGGTGGGGAATGTGAAGCTTCCAGGTGATACCCAGAGCCGTGGAGACCTGCTGAGTAATCTTTGAGATAAAAGCTGGACCGTTGTCAGAGAGGATAGAGCTGGGAAGGCCAAAGCGTGGGATAATGTGGTTAAGAAGGGCCTCGGTTACCACCTGAGCCGTTTCTCTAGCTGCAGGGAAGGGCTCGACCCAACCTGTCACTGTATCAACCATTGTTAGCAGATACTAAACCTTTTTGTGAGTAGGGAGGTGAGTAAAATCAACCTGCCAATCCTGTCCGGGTAAGTGTCCACACAGCTGGTGAGTTGCAAAAGAAGAAGGTGGGTGAACTCCCCCATGAGGTGATCCACGAGCACAGGTTTGATGATGAGAACATATCTGCCAGACTTTTGCACTCAAGGAGGGGTGGAAGTGATGACTCAGGAATTGGCGTTCATTAGGCTCCTAAGTCAGAGTGATGGAGGGGACAGATAGAGAATAGGGGCAGGGTCTGCAGCAGAGTCAGTGCTGGGAGCCCTTGCTGCTGCGTCAGACTTGTTATTCCCTGTGGTCACGTAAGAATTAGCAGTTTGGTGTCCTTCACAGTGGATAATGGTGACTTCAGTTGGAAGCTGCAAGGCCGCTAGAAGCTTAAGGATAAGTTTAGCGTTCATGATGGGGGACCCGTTGGTGGAATGGAACCCACTTTCCTGCCAAATCGCAGCGTGACTGTGAGCCATAAGGAAGGCATATGTTGAATCCGTATAGATGGTGACTTTCTTATGGTTGCTGAAGGTCAGGGCCCTGGTAAGTGCTCTGAGTTCTGCCTTTCGGGAGGTGGTTCCTCCGGGCAGCTTTCCTGCCTTGATGACCTGATCGAGGGTAACCATGGCCTAGGCAGCCCTCCGCTAACCTCGCGCACTTTCGCAAGAGCTGCCGTCTACAGACAGAGCCCAGTAGGCATCTGACAAAGGGGAGTCGGCCAAACCCAGTCTAGAGGTTTGCATTTCTTCCAGGATTTCAGGGCATGAATGAGAGGCAGAAGGGGAGCCAGAGACAGAAGAGGGGCTGGGTTGAGTGAATTTGACTGAGTGAGACTCGCCAGAGGGTTTTCGATAAAGAGCACGTGGAAGTCCTGTGAGCGGGCAGGAGTGAGAGTGGAGAGCGGGCGGGGAGACAGGAGGGCCTGAGGGTGGTGCAAGGAATGTACTTGGATGGGTCTTTTCGGAGTAAGTTTGAGGGGTTCCCGGGTGAGTAGAGCTGCCGTCGCCAGGGCTCTAAGGCAAGGTTGCCAGCCTCTGACGGTGGGATCCATCTGCTTGGAGAGATAAGTGACAGGACGCAGGGCTGGGCCCAGAGGCTTGGAAGGCCGCCTGCCACAATACCCTGACATTCGTCTGTGAACAGGAGGAAAGGCTTTTCTGGATCAGGAAGGACAGTGCAGGTGCCCTCATTCTCTAGACTGACAATCTAGAGGATCAGAGAACGTTGAAGAGGGTCCAGAGAGGGGAAGAGTGAGATAAGGAGGATATATCTGAGTAAAAAGAAGGTCCTGCGCACCTCCCCGGGGGATTGGAGACATCCTTCAGGGGAGGCTTTTGCTGCATCGTACAGGGGCTTGGCTAGGAAAGCAAAATTAGGGATCCAAAATGGAAGAATCTGACCAAACCTAGGAAGGAAAGGATTTGTTCAGCTGATTCAGGGGAGGGAAGGTCCCGGATGGCCTGTTTGTGGTCCACCGTCAGCTGTTTGGAGGAAGAAGTTAGTCGAAGACCCAGACAGACAGCTGTGGAAACTGAGAGTTGGGCTTTGGATGGGGAGACGTGGTATCCTTTTGAGCACAGGAAGGTGAGGAGTTGTGCAGTGTGCTGCTGAGATTGTGGGAGAGAAGGTCTTCAGAGGAGGAGGTCAGCAACATATTGAAGGAGAGTCCAGAAAGGAGATGGACTTACCTGCTACCTTGACTGTTATCCTGGGCTCCTTGAAGGTTATTGGGGTTGATGAGTCTGGGCCTCTTCAGTCCTCAGCTGCCAAACCCAAGACCACCAGTGGCAAGAGTTGCTTGGGGCTGGAAGGACTGGCCCACCACAGCCAGGCGTGGAGGCATAGTCACTTGTCCAGTGACCCTGGACGTTGCAGATGGGGCACGGTCCTGGCAGGGGTTGGGGCAGTATCTGGACCAGTGGCCTTCTCGGCCACATTTGAAGCAGGCTCCCAGCGGCGGGCGGTCGGGGGCCATGGGGCCCGTTGTCATCCTCTGTCAGGTGGCAGGTGTTGTGGTGGTTGGAGGAGCAGGGCCTGGCGGTCTCAAGGCAGCTACCAGGGCCTGAGCTTGAAGCCCAGCCTTCTGGTGACTACGGAGTTCCCTCTTTGCCTGTCCTGTTCCTCCCGATTTTTAAAAACTGTCAAGGCCATATTCAGCAGATCCCAGATAGGGGTTTGAGGACCATCCTCAGTCTTTTTTTTTTTTTTTTTAAGATTTATTTATTCATTTACACAAGAACCGGGGTACAGGCCAGATACGTGGGAGGGTGAGAGGATTCACCAGAGACAGAGTGGGGAACCAAACAGGCAGACTGATGAAATATCCTGCTGAGGGGAGGAGTGGGTGCAACAGGAGAGGTCTGCTGTGCCATGTGGGACCCTGGCCGGCCGGCCGGCCGGGATCAAACTGGCGCAAGAGCCTCACAGCGCGGCGCTTAACCACTGCGCCACCAGGGGAGGCCCCTCAACCTTCTTAAACGTCTATCTAATGTCAGGGGCTGACTGGAATATAAAATGGGTAGCCAGAACTGTTGCGCCTCCATTTGAGTCAGGGCCAAGCCTGGTATGGCGCTGGAGCCTCTGCATCAGCTGGCTAAGGAAGGCAGCATGGTTTTCTGAGGAAGACTGGGTAATCTCCCTGAGCTTAGCAAAATATACACTTTTGTGCACAGCTGCTTGGAGACCAGCTAGGAGACAGGTAATAAAATGGTTTTGGTGAGCCCTGCCTCGGCGGCCCTGCCTGTGTCAGTCTGGTAGTCCCACCCCGGCTCTGGGCTGGGAACTGCTGCGGAGCCTGGGGCCATGGTTGTGTCAGTCACAGGGACCTGATCTGCTTGGTCTTGGGCAGACCTAAAAACCTGCTCCCTTTTGTCAGAGGTCAGGGTGGAAGAGAAGATCACATGTAATCATGACAAGTAAGGTCATAGGCTTGGGTAAGATAAGGAAACTCTTTGGTGTAGGTGGTGGGATTGTTCGTGAAAGAGCCAAGCTTTTCAGTCTGGGAGAGACCAGATGGAGAGGAAGGAACATGGACCCTAACTCCTCCTTCAGTCCCCGCCACTTCCCTGAGGGGACCCAGAAGAGGACAACCCAGAGCGGGTGTGGCAGCTAGGAGGTGAAAAAAAGGAGGGGATGCTGGATTGGGGAGCTGGAGGAGGTGAAGACTGAGAACTAGAGGATCAGAGAACGTTGAAGAGGGTCCAGAGAGGGGGAGAGTGAGAGGAGTGTCAAGACTTGGAGAGTGTGGCAGGTTTTCAGGAGGGAGGGGCTGGAGGCGGGGACCAGAGTGCAAGAGAAAGCCAGCCTGGCCCTGAAGGATCTCTGACCATTTTCCATTGCGGTGACAGAACTCTTTAGGTCTGCAAGGATGGAGAAGTCAAAAGTGCCATGCTCGGCCCGTGGGAGCCATTGTCCAATTGGTATTGAGGCCACGCAGTGCTGCAGCAAAAGATGAGACGCTTAGGGTGTATATCTGGCTGAAGCCCCAAGGGACCGAGGTTTGAGAGAAGGCATCTGTTGCCAACGTGATAGATAAGCTTCAGTCAGAAGTTGGCTCTCAGAGACAATTTTATTCCTATATTGGTCACACACACACTTAGTTCATACAGGCAAGCCAACCCCAAGTTCCCAAAGTACCTTTGACTGAAGACAGTGGCTGCTACGTGTCTCAGCCGGGCCTTCCACCTAGGTGGAGGTCCTCTGGCTGTGGAAGTCTCTAGGCTCGAGGGCCCAGAGTGCAGATGGTCACGCAGGGTGTTGAGCTGATAGGCCGCTTGTGCCGCTGTCAGGAAGCAGGCCGACAGGGAGCCTTCGAAATTCATCCTGGGGGTGCAGCCCCCATCCCCCTATGTGAGCATGCTGCTGGGGCAGGGCAGCTGCCTTGGGAGCCTTGGAACCAGGTACACCCCAGGGCAGAGAAGGTCTGAACCCTCCTCCTTATTGTGGCAACTGAGTCGCCTTCAGGAAGGCTCAGGTTGTCTGATGGCTTTGGAAAGCCTGAGGGTCCAAGCCACACCTCGGCCCAGAGCCACCTTGCAACCAGGCAGGCCACAGAGCGCCTTGCCCTACATGCCCAGTGTTGCTATGCCCCAGGTGAAGCACCGTAGCCCGCCTGCAGGCCTGTGGACCTGGACCTGTTGCTCCTTAGGGTCACCTCCCCTTTTCAGCAAGGGTACCTCAGTGTCTGCTGACCCGGGCAAGTTGGCTTCTCTGAGTTCTGGTCCAGCTGGGCAGTAAAACTCGCCCCACAGACCTTCCTGCCCCCGCATCCCTCCACTGATGCTTGCTTTTCTGCTTTTCCACACCAGGAAGGGCCCAGCCTCACCTACTCAACCTGCAGTCCCCCAGCCAGCTGAGGCTCCCCTCTTAGACTTATAAGCCTGTGGCCACTGGCATCGGGCTCCTGCCCTCCCTGCCTCCCCAGGGTCCGTATGGAGGACTCCTGGGCTTTCTGCCCACCCCAGGGGGCCCCCAGTGCTCCCTCCAGCCATCCTCTCAGCTCTGCCCCCCGGGGCAAACAGTGGCATTCCGCCTGTCTTTCTCCATCAGAAATGGTGGTGTCGCAAGGGACCCGGGGCCCCCTACTCCCGAAGTTGAGGGTGGTCCTGGGCCAGCGGATTGAAAGACAGGGGAGCAGAGAGGAGGGAGCCGGAGGGGGCCGATCACATGCTGGCCCACGGGTGCACTGTCTGGTGTGTGTGAGAGGCCGGTGAGCATGCAGGGAGAGGCTCCAGCTCCTGCTCCTGCATCCCCCTCCCTGTCCCCCTCCCCTCTCATCCAGAACCCCTGCCCACACCCTCCCCTGCTTCGTCTTCCCTCCCCACCTCCCCCCCCCAGCGCTGCAGCCCAGGCTGCACCTGCCTTCCCAGCTCTCCCCCTTCTCTCACTCCCCCGTTTTCTCTCTGCTTCTCTCCAGCTGCCAGCTGATCGGGTCAGGCAAGTCCATCCCGTCCTGAGAGCCCCAGGGCCCCCTTCGGCCTCTAACCAGACCCCTCCTCTTCCTGGGACACCTCTCTTCCCAAGCCTGCCTGGGTGGCTGTTCTGTGACTTGGCCCCCAGCCCCCAAGCCTCCCCCTTCATCTGTGACTTTAGTCTGTTGTGGTGGTGAGCTGACACCCCAGGTGTGACCTCGGTGACTCTTGTGCCCCCTCGGTGGTATTGCTCCTGCCCTGCTCTATACATGTCTATAAATACACACACACACACACACACACATTAACGTGCACATCTCTAGTGTTGGGAACCGCCGGCTGTGCTGTCCTTCTGAGTTTTGCGGCCCAGCTACAAGCAAACGCTGTCACCCCAGCCGCCCCCGCCAACACGTGCCACCTCCGACGAGCCTCCCTGCCATTCCCGGCCTGTGCACAGTCAGCCCCCCTGCCACCTTCCTGCCCCTTCCCCGAGCATGGGGGTGCTGTCCCGGCAGCTTGTGCCTCTGGCCGCGACCAGTCCTGCTGTCTCTTGGCTGAGAATGAAACCCATTTCTGAACAATGGGGAGCAACGTGTTGTGTGCTGGTTGTGTTCTGTGGCGTTCAGGGGGAGGGGAAGTCTTAAGCATGGGGGACGCAGGGGTGCCTGGGATGTCCCAGTCCTTCCCGGGCTGCCCTGGAAAGCACCTGGATGTTAGCTGGTCTTCATCTGGACCCTGCTGTGGCCACCAGGGGTAGAGTGCCAGCCTGGAGGAGTCACGGGGCCTGGGTGGGAGCCCCAGAGGAACAGGGTGAGAGGAGAAATGCCTAGGCTGGAAGCCAGTACTCTGGGGTGCTGGCACCCTGCTTTCCTTCCACAGAAGCAGACCAGGTTTCCCAGTCTTGGTCATCAGAGCAGGACCTGGCCCTCCCGGGGTGGCACGCAGTGGGTGGCACCTGTAAGGCCTGAGAGCTGAGCGGGTTGGATGCCCTGACAGGCCGCCGCAGTGCGCAACTCGCACCCCAAAGCCTGCCCTCTGCTGGCAGGACCCACACCCAGCGCAGCACCTGAGACCAGATCCCAGGGCCCGACCACGTGGTGAGTTCGGTTTATTCAGAAACAAAAGTGAAACACCAGGAACCACACCCTGTCCTTGCCTCCTTCCTCTGTCCTGGGCGATCTATAAATAAGTTTCCTCGATGTCAAATGATTCACAGAAACCTCTCCCAGGGGCCACCACAGCCTCCGCTGTGATACAGGGGCCGTCTCAGCCCCATGTACACACGTCCCAGCACAGTATGTACACCGCGGGGCGCCCACGCATCTTCCGCCTGGCCTCCACCAGCCACCCCGGCCCGGCTTCTGGCCAAGCCCAGTTTTCCACAGGGTTGGGGGAGTAAGTGTGTACCCCCAAATTGCCTGAGTAAGCCATGCATCCCCTCTATGGGGACTTTTTATTAAAGAAGCAGTGAAGGCCACCTCTGTGCAAATCCGGGGTGGCCTCCAAGATAATCAGGCACAGAGGCCCACGGGACTTTTGTAAAGACAGCAAGTGGAGGCCACCCCTTTGTGGACTGCGGTGGCCTCATACCTGCAGGACATTTGAGAGGAGGGAAGGGGAGGCCACCCTTTTGCGGATCGGGGTGGCCTCATGCCCACGGGTCTTTTGGGAGGGGGGACAGGGTACGCCACCCCTTTGAGAATTGGGTTGGCTTCATGCCCGCGGGTCTTTTGTGAGGGGTGGGACGGGAGAGGCCATTCCTCTGTATTGGGGTGGCCTCATGCCCATGGGCCTTTTGTGAAGGGGGAAGGAGGAGGCCACCCCTTTGCACATTGGGGTGGCCTCATGCCCGCGGGCCTTTTGTGAGCCGGGACAGGGGAGGACACCCCTTTGAGGATTGTGGTGCCCTCATGCCCGCGAAACTTTTGTGAGGGGGACAGGGTAACCTCAAGCCGCAAGACTTGTGTAGTGAGCAGAGCTCCCCCCCTTAACAGGTGGGTGCCTACAAAATAATCGGGCACATATTCCCATGGGGACTTTTGCTAGGTAGTAGGAGAGGCCTCCCCTCTGCAGATAGGGATCACCTCCAAAATAATTGGGTGCAACAAAAAGTAAAAAGAAAAAAAGAAAGAAAAATCAAAACAATTATTGAGTCCAACAAAAAATTAAAAAAAAAAAAATTGGGTGCAAAGGCCCGTGGGGAAATTTCAAAAGGGAGCAGGGAAGGCCACCCCTTTGTGGATCTGGGTGGTCTCAAATAAACCACTGCTATCTCTTGGCTACACTCTAGACAGGTGTAGGTGCCCACATGCCCCAGCTGGTATCTCTGTCTGGACTTAGCCCCCATTTCGGGCCTTCAAAATGCTGCCCCACTCCACATGGTTGGGGTAGCATGGGGGGGCACGTGGCCTCAAATTGCCTGATATAACCTAGGCCCTCTGCAGGAAGGCCTTTTAAGGATTCATTTGGTCATCAAGGAGCCCCTATGTTGTAGAAGGGAGCCCACTAAACTAGTTGGATGTTTCTAGCTCCTTGTCTCTGGAAGTATGAATAGCCCAGAGATTAAGACACAGCCCTGACCTAAGAGGCTAGGGTCTGCACCTGTTTCCCCCTATTTGATAGGGGAGTTGTTGTACCCCTTTTTTAAGCCGAGGGATAAAAGGACGACTGGGAAGGAGAGCCAAAGGATGGGGGGGGGGGAAGCCTGGGGAACAGGGATGGGTTGGTGAGGGCCAGGTGGGGGCAGAGCCCCCGGCCCCATGCCGGTGGCCTAGACCACCATTATCTTCACCTTGTTGTCATCAGCCTGGTAGAAGAAGGGAATACACGGGCTGTTTCCAATGGTGACAACTTCCTGGGGGTTTTGCATTCTTGAAGCAGCTGAATGATCTGCTGCACAGAGGTGTTCTCGAGGGGAGTCAGGCCCAGCTGGGCCTCGCCCTGGGTCGGCTGCACGTTGTGGACGAGGATCACCTCACTCCGTGCTTTAGAGAGACAGAGACAGGATGCTGTGTGCCTGGTGGAGTGTGCTCCTCCTGCCTAGATGCCCGTGTGGGGCTTTCCTCACCTTGGCCGCTGGCAGCGCCAAGCTCCTTGGGGGCTAGGCATGCGCTAGTGGGCTCAGCAGCAGGGTTCTGGGCAGGTGCTCGGAACTTCACCCGCCATTCGTTGTGCACCTGCACCAGCCACAAAACCAGCTCTTGCAGCTCTAACAGCTTCACCTGGAAGCAGAGACACTCAGAAGCCCGCCCCGCCCCCAGCTGCACCACCATGGAGCCAGAGCTCTGACTACCTTCATCTCCTCTTTCTTCTGGGCCAGCTGGCTTATGGACTCCTTCTCTCGGTGCTCCTTCCTCATCACTGCTCTCTGGGTCTGGTAGAGAGCAATGTATTCTCCCAGGGGGAGGGTGTGTAGACAGCTCAGCTTCTGGGGTCTCCCCAGCCTCTGCATAGCACCCCAGCTGCAGGGCGCAGGCCTCCCCACTCACCGATGGTGTCAGTCTATCCAGACATCCAGATACATCGATGCTCCAGCTCCTCCATCCAGTCTTGTAAGTCCACTTTCTCCTGAATGAGCTCGGTAAAGTGACCCTGCAGCCAGACAGTGGGCTCAGGGGCTCAGCAGTGCTGGCCTGCCCAGCACCCAGCCCGCCCAGCCCTCCGGAGAACCACACTGTAGCGTAAGAAAAAACTATCAGGCTTTTCTGCCCTCCCGCCATTTGGATCGAAGACGGAACCCTGTGGTTCTGAATGCATGCCTGATGCAGGCACCTGGAGTAGTGTGTGGGCATATGTAGATGGGATTCACCTGGGCTAAGATGACTTTTTTTTTTTTTTTAAATAGAGGCATGATTTTTATTTATTTATTTATTTGTTTATTTGTTTGTTTTGTTTATACATGCACTGGGTACAGTCAGAAGCACGGGAGGGTGAGAGAATTCACTAGAGCCAGAGCGGGGAGCAGAGCAGGCAGAGGACCGAAGTACACTGCTGAGGGGAGCAGCAGGCGGCAGGAGAGGTCTGCGCGCCATGTGGGACCCTCCTCCGGTGGCCGGGGAGCAGCCGGGGATCGAACCGGCGCTGCAGAGGCCGTGGGCAGCTTCGCAACCCAGCGCTCAACCGCTGCGCCACCGGGGAGGCCCTAGGATGGGCTTTTAAGGGTGGCGTCCCTGGGACGCCAGCAGAAGCAGAGAAGCGGAAGCAGAACTGAGAGAGCAGAGCAGCAGAGACCACCAGAGAACACCGAAGAGCCCAGAAAGAGTGAAGACTTGCTGGGGGCTGGGACGCCTGTCAGCCTCCTGGCCCCCCCAGCACCCCTACTTGCCATGTACCTGGTAAATCCCAATAAAAGCCTGCAAAAGCCACTGAGGCTTCCAGGAATCTCTTCTCCTGGACTCGGTCTGCTGGATCAGAAAACCTGCCCCGTGTCCATTCCTTTCTGCCTTACAATTGGCGTAAGTCGGCAAGGTGATCCGTGCAGACGGTATGGAGCCCTCCGAAGACCGGGAGGGACTGAGGAGCAGCAGACTGTGTGTTCCTGTGACAACGCTGGACGTGTCATGGCAGCACAGGAGATGGAAAAGGTCCGGAAGCTGCGGGATGAGACCTCGCCTGGAGAGGACCAGCCAATGATCCCCAAGGCAGCAAGAATCGTCGGGGAAGAAAGGACCACGATTCAGAGCTCCCAGTGTGGACAATTGGAAAAGCCGATAAACTTGGACTAATGGACTAACAATCCCGCCAGAAGGCGGAGGACCTTGGCAAGTTTGATATGTTTTGGGGGACCTGGGGGAGGATGGGATTGTACACCCCCGGAGATGGGAATCTGGGGGTGGCCAGTGGGCCTTGGTGGCCAAAAGCAGCCAGTGTATTGCCCAGCATCCAGGCAGAGGAGAAAAAGCCAAGTGAGAAGGCAAAAGCTGGTGCTAAGTTCGGGAAGCCCTGAGTGGCTGTTAAGCACTGCGTAAGCTAAAGAAGGCCAGTGAGTCTCTTAAAATCACCTGTGGGTGTTGCCCTGTTCATTGCTGAGTGAGGGTGAGGAGCTGAGGAGCCCGTCCTGGGGGACGGGCGGGGAACGTGGCTTGTGGTGGGGCCCACAGCCAAAGAGGGGACCCAAGAGAGGCCGCATGTGGAGCTTGCATCCACGGATCCCCGACCCATGTGCTTGTGCAGTGGGCTGGCCTGAGTGCAGGGGCCTGCGTGTCGCATTGGTGGCTATGAAAGCCGAGTGTTGGAGTGACTGCAGACAGAAACCCTGAGGGTTGGCGATTACCCCCAAAGAGTACAGAATCACCAACCCAAGAGAGAGTGCATCCTGGGGGTGGATGCGGTGTGTGGCTTGTGGCCGAAACCCCAGCTGGAGGGGGCCGGGAGGCCTGAGGGCTCCTGGCGTGTGAAGGCAGATGCCTGAGTGGTTCCCTCCCTCGCATAGCAGTGCCTTCGGCAGCTGAAGTGGTGGATCATGTACTGGTGCCAATAGTCTTTTGCCACTAGGTCGGTGCCCTGCCTGGACTTACTCGTGTTCTGTTATATTACATTGTGATATATTTCATTTGCTTTTGTGGGCCATGGCTGCAATGTTCATATTCGCCAAGAGAAACGTGTGTGTAACTCGTATAGACTGTCTGGCAGGTAAAAGTATCAGGCTTTTCTGCCCTCCCGCCATTAGGATGGATGACGGAACCCTGTGGTCCCAAATTCATGCCTGATGCGGCACCTGGAGTAGGGTGTGGGTATAGGTAGATGGGATTCACCGGGGCTAAGACTGGGCTTTTATTATTATTTTTATTTTTTTAAATGAACTTTGTGAAGTCAGTCTCTTTTTTTTTTTTAAGATTTATTTATTTATTTATTCATACAAACACTGGGTACAGTCAGAAGCGCGGGAGGGTGAGAGAATTCACCAGAGCCAGAGCATGGAGCAGAGGAGGCAGAAGGACCGAAGTACACTGCTGAGGGGAGCAGCGGGCGGCCTGAGAGGTCCGGGCGCCATGTGGGACCCTCGCCCTGCGGCCAGGAATCAAACCGGCGCCGCGGAGGCTGTGGGCAGCTTCGGAACCCAGCGCTCAACCGCTGCGCCACCGGGGAGGCCCAAGACTGGGCTTTTAAGGGCGGCGTCACGGGGACGCCAGCAGCAGCAGAGAAGCAGAAGCAGAACCGAGACAGCAGAGCAGCAGAGACCACCAGAGAACGCCGGAGAGCCCAGAAAGAGTGAAGACTTGCTGGGGGCTGGGAGGCCTGTCTGCCTCCTGACCCCCCAGCACCCTGCCTGCCATGTACCCGGTAAATCCCAGTAAAAGTCTGCAAAAGTCACTGAGGCTTCCAGGACTCACTTCTACTGTACCTGGTCTGCTGGATCAGAAAACCTGCCCTGGGGCCATTCCTTCCTGCCTTACACACACTCACCTGCAGTTTCTCCACGGCTCCCTGAAGGGCCTGGTGGGTCTCCCCAGGCACACTCTCCCCCCAGGGTGGCGGGGGCTGGGGCCTCCATCTTCTTGGGCTCCTGGTCCCATGGGGCTGTCTGCTGAGCCAGGAACTGGCAGAGCAGCTTTTGCTCCTTGAGCCGCCCGCATAGCCGTGCCGCTCTTCCTCAGCACTGGCCAAGGCCGAGTTACAAAATGCCATCTGTGGGCCAGAGGAGCAGGGTGTCCCTGAGGGTCGGGCAGGGGGCTGGGAGGCACACCTCTCAGGGCCTCCGTGGGCACACCTGAGATTCGAGGATGGTGTTGGTGTCCGCCCACTGGTCCCCAGCAGAGGTGGGGGGAAGCTTAATCAAAGGGAGGGAAACCAAAGAGAAGGGTGGGGGGGGAAGGTGGGGCAGGGAAGGGGCTCTGGGGCCGAGCTCGCCGTGGCCTCGCGGCTGTCTAGGTCGTCAGGGATGCTTAGCTTTGGCAGGGGACCCTTGTTCTCCTCTTCCTCCTCCTCCTCACTGCTCAGTCCATTTACTGTTGGGGGGCAGCCAGAGGGGATCAAAGAACACCTGGGTTCTGAAGCATCCCTGAAAGCCAGCAAGCTCTGCTCCCTCCTCTCTGTGCAACCCTGCGCCAGCAAGTCCCCAAAGGAGAAGGATCCAAGTTGTCCTAAGGGTGGCTTCCACTCTTGCAAACCCCTCCTCTGCTGAAGTCCCACTCACTTTCTCCAGTCCGAGCCAGGAGATTCAGTGGGGCCGGCAGGAAAGAGTGAGAAGGGATGCTGCTCGCAGGTCTTCCTGCTCGGGTGGCCATAGGGTGTCTGGCACTCCAACTGCCCCACCTGTGTTTCCAGCAGCTCTTGGCGGGCCAACTCGACCTCCATCTTGCCCTGCTCTTCATGCTGCATCCAGTTGACAAGCTGGGTGTTAAGTAGCACCTGCTTCTGCAGGACGTCCTTCTCGTTGGCCAGCTGCTGGTAGGCGGCCATGAGCTGCTGGTAGGTGGCCATGTACTGCTGAAGGTGACTAAAGTACTGGTCCCGCTGCTGCTGCAGCTCCTGAGCCTCTTGATATTTCTCCTCCACCTGCAGGGAAGACGTGGGGGGTGAGGGCAGGTGGCAGTTGGCCTCCAAATTGTCACTGGAACCCAGCTGCCTCTGCTAGGTGCTACCTCGGGGAGACCAGTAGTGACCATCACTACCGACCAGTGCTGCTCAGCACTCCTGGTGACAGGAATTGGAACCCTACTTGTACTTCTGGTGGACAGTACCTGGCTGAGGTAGACACCACTTGTGGCAACAGTAAGCTCTGTTTCGCGTTTGTAAAATAAACCCCAAGGTGGTTGTTTACAGAGGCTGAAGTCTCTTGCAATTGTGCACACGGTTGAGAACCACAGTGATGAGTCCCCTACCGGGCACTATCCTTCCATCGGCTCTAACCTGTAGGCCCCTATCGTATGGGGTCTGTATTGCTCCAGGCTTTGGTTTTGACTTTAGGTCTTTTTGGCAGCTCTCTTGTCTTAGAGCCTGGGCAGGTGGGTGCCACTGTGGCCTATCCTGGCATCCCATTCATGCCCTGTGACTACCCTTTTCAGTTGGGATCCCAGCTGATGTCAGAGACACAAAGTGTTAAAAAGTTCTTTGTGAGTTGCTGGACAACACCAACAACAAATAGCTCTTTCAGACATGAGGCCCGGAGCCTTTGGTGCTCCTTTCAGGTGATGTCAGACACAGGACTGGAGGCCCAGTCTCTGACAGAGGTCTTCATCCTCTCTTCCTCCTGCAGAGGTTGGCTACTGGATGCTGCTTTTCTTCTTTTAGCTTTTGGCCCTCCTTTCTTCAGAGGCCAGGAACAGAGTCTTCCCCTTCTTTCTTTGGAGGTTGGAACAGAGCCCCTCAGCTCCCTCTAACCCTGGCTTATATCACTCTTCAGGGTGTCCCAACATCATGTCTGGTTGGACCATTTTTCTTTTTTTGTGCAGAAGAACTGGGGTATTGGCCAGAGGTGTAGAGTGAGCAGAACAGGCAGATTGACTGAAACACACTGCTGAGGGGAGCAGCCGGCAAGGCAGGAGAGGTCTGCTGTGCCCTGTGGGTCACATCCCAGAAAGGGATCAAACTCAGGCAGTAGTGATGATGGGTGCCAAGACTTAACCCCTAGGCCACCAGGGAGGCCCTGGACCATTTTCATCCTTGGCTGACTGGACCACTTAGCACCAATCAGCTCATAGCTTCCACCTGATTGGTCCTGCCCCTAACCCAGGAAGCTTGCAGAAAAGGGCAGTTCTGAAGAGCAACTGCCTCAACGGACTTGTGGTGGAGCAACAGAGTGGAGACCACCGAGGCACCTCCCAGATCTGCACCCACAAATGGAGGGGGACAGGCACTGTGGGACTTTGCCACCTGCCCAGGCCCCTTCCTTCAACTGCAGCAGAACTGCTTTCTAGTGCTCTCTGAAGTGAAGGATGCTGAGGCTCAGCCTTGTTCAGTGAAGCGCAACCCCGGAGCCAAGTCTGGAACCAGGATGTCTCCACGTCTCCTCGTCTCTCCCCTACTGACTCAACCTCCAGCGGGGCAGGTGACCTGCAGTCCCGGGGAACCCACCACTTCATGTCAGAGCCTAGGGCACAGGTGGTCACGGATCTGGCAGGACTGCAGGGTCACTGGTGCCCCCCAGCCCTGAGTTGGAGCTACCTCTGTCCTGGCCTAAGGACCTCCCTCCCAGAGGCCTCCGAGCCCTTCCCAGCTGGCACAGGACTTACCAGCTCCTTTAGCTCTGTCAGCTTCTCCTGCGGCTGGCCGAGATTCATGGCCAGCTCGCTCTTGGTGTGCTGCTCCATTTGGAGCGAGCCGGTCACCTCCATGTTCTGATGGGACTGGACAGACAGAAGAAACAATGAGATGCCACCCAATGCAGTTGGAGACCCAGAGCTCAGTGCCCCTCCCACATCGGGATGAGGTAATCTTCCAGCCCAGGGCAACCCAGGCACCTTACCTTCTTGGCAAGCGCTCCCTGGGCTCCGGATCCTGATCATCTCCTGCACCCACCCTCTGCCTGGGACTCCCATGTCACCCGCTCTCCACGGAGATGAACACTGCCCACCTCTACACATCAGTCTCAAAGGCCACTCCTCCAGCCTCCAGACCCTTCAGAGCCAACTGCTCCCTCAGTTGCCACATCCCACCTTGCCTCCTAGCAAAGAGTCTGCTGCCAAGGGCCCATGGGAGATGGATAAGTGTCCAGTTGATTTTTAAAAGACAGCGGGGGAGAAAGTCCCAGTCACTCATCTCTGGTTAACCTCACGTACTTGCAGTTCTGCTACAAAACTCACCTTAATCCTTGCACCTGTAACAAAAGCCCCCTTTCTCCTAAGCCTGCATTTCCCACTCCTAAGCTAAAATGAATTCATCACTTTGAAAAACCAGCTGGAGTGTGGACTGTTGGTCTTTGTGGGACATGCCCAGGTAGCAAGCTCTGTGTTTGGGGCGGGGATTTATTGATGCTCTCCCAGTAGGACGGGCCCCTGAGCATTCACCCTGGAGGCTTGGAAGGCCCAAATCTCTCACACTGCTGGGAAGCCCTTCACGTTGTATTGTATCTTCTCCAAGATGATAAAGATGTGCGGGAAGGAAAACAACAACCAACCAAGCAGGTGAAATAGCAGACATGGACACGCCGAGGGTTAATGATGGCAACATAAAATCAGCCAGAGGCCAAGTACCCCAACCAGACAAGCCTCGGGCATGCCCACTGGGAGAGGCCATGCCAGAGAGTGGGTCTTGGCACGGCCTCACCTTTCTCCTGTCCAATGGGGGTAGCGCTACCCCATTGGAGCGGTTAAGGTCGGCCACCAGCACGTGCAGAATGTCCTGAATCTACAGGAGGTGAAAAGGGAAAAACAAGGGCAAAGGGAGGAAAAGAAAAGTGACTTAGAGAATAAAAGAAGGTCAGAGAAAGAAAAAGAGCAGCTCTGGACAATGGATGCCGGAGACAAGGGTGACAGATCCATACCACGGCCTGTGCCATCTTTCCAAACGGCCACTCTCCGCCTCGCCTGAGGCAGAAAGCAATGTGAACCAAGAGATGATCAAAGCTACCAAATCAGGCTGGAAGACACTGATTTGGCCCAACAATACCATCTTCCAGGTGAGGAAACTGAGACCCACGAAGGATGTGATTTTCCCTGTGATCACCCAACAAGCAGGTGGCAAAGACAGACGCCCACCTCAGAGGTTGCCTAATCTCAAGCACCCGGGGCTCATCTGTGCCTCCCTAAGGGAGAGGGTGTCCTCACTGACTGGCATCACCTAGAGGCTGGCGATGAGAGAAATTGCCAGAGCAAGAAGTCCATAGCGACGCCCTGTACTGAAGGTTTACTGCGCACCAGGCCCCGCACGAAGGAATGAATGCACAATCATCTCATGGATGCTGCCTAGATTTAAGTAGAACTGTAGCACCCTGACTCACATGTGTACAAAGAGCTTAAACAGTGTTGTCCCAAATCAGATCCCCAACAGAGCTATGGAGAGGCAGCACTCAGACCCAGGGTTCTTACCCACTTCTTTCATGGTCTTAACCACTCACTCAGCTGCCCTGGAGCACCCCCTCCCAGGAAGCCTGGCTGAGCAAGACTTACATCTTTCGATGACTCACAACCACCAGAAGCAGTCGTCTCTGGCCTACTGCCAAGTGTCTTCTTTTTTTTCTTAACTCCTGCAGGAGACCCCAAGCTGTTTTCCTTTTGTAGTCTCTCAACTGCAGAGTCTCTCAACTCTCAAAGAGAGTTGAGGCTCACGAGAACTGCAAGCCCCTGTACTCACACCCCACTTTACACGTTAAATTTGCCACCTGACTTCATGCCACCAGAACTCTAGCAGGTGCTGTGAGTAGTACCGCCCCCACAATGATGAAGAAATGGACTGATAACATGGATTAAAGAAAAAATGTTTAGGAATTTACACTCAGTCTTCAGATTTGAACTTCCGGGATGCCATGAATCAGTAGCTGCCAGCGGGCAAAGCCAGCACAGGTGGAAAAGCAAGCATGTGAGTACTCAGACATCAGGGCCCTTTCTTATACATGTTACCCATTAACAGCGCTGCTCAAGCTCCTGCACCAATGGATGCTGATGGCAGGAGGCAGTGAGGGGACAGCCAGGGGCACAGCCAGGCACATTTCAGAGCAATCTGTTACAATCTCACTTATGTACGCATATGTACATTAACACACAAGGCTTTTTTTTCTCAAGAGAATGAAGCAGAATTGATGCTTCAGTCGCCTGTTTATTCTGTGGCGAGCAGAGCAACCCATGTTGAGATGACTGGGAGAAGATTCCCAACTGGGAAGGTCAGTTTGCTGGGATCTGATCCACAGAGGATAAATAGATCACTCTAAAGAGCACTGATTTGGGGGCACTCTGGCCCCAGGGTCATAAGGAATTAGAATGTGAGATGGAGAAGTCAGACAAAAATTGGAAAGTCTCTGTGGAGAAATAGAAACCCCACAGAAAATCAAACTAAACAATTCTTCCCAGTGTCACCCAGAGCGGTTGTCAATGCTTCAAGTTTACTAGGGAAGCGTAGGCTTTGTAGGCGCTCAGTGTTTAAAGGCGGGGTACAGTACAGAGCAAGCAAGACTGAACCCTGTCCATGGTCGGGTCCCATGGCCTCAAGTCCCCTTCAGATTGGTAATCTGAGGCCACAAGGGAAACCTGAAAGGGGGTTAGTCCTGGGGGTTGGCCCAACAGATCAAGCACCCAGCTCTTGATGTGACGTTGGATGGTTCCCAGGGATTGTGACTCCACCGCTTGCCCTCTCATGCACATTCTCTGCTCCTCTTTGTCCCAGGCCAGACTGCTTATGGACTCCTTCTCTGGGTGCTCCTCCCTCATCACTGCTCCCTGGTTCTGGCAGAGAGCCAAGGGGGTGGCTCAGGCCTGCTTATGAGGGTCTTCTGCAGGGCTGCGAGAATATGGGTGGAGCAAAAGTTGGTTAAAGGTGGTAGGAGACATTTCCTGAATGCGAGCCTGTGTGAATTTTAGGAGACAGGGAGCAAAAAGAAAAAAAAAGTAAAGTTATCATTAATATTGGCCCCAAGAGTGGGAGGAGCCATAACACTATAGGATTTTGAAACCACGTCAGCAGAGAGTTGGAGCCCCCGCTTTCCCTTTCCACGTCTTTGCATAGTTTCATGAAGGCTTCCACATTTTGTTCTAACAATCACTGACTCACTGATATAGTAACAACATTCTTCCCTGAGGAACAGGCAGGTTCCCCCCTTACCAGCCGTTGACAGTTCGAGAGCCCACCGGTTTTGGAGCGTGGCCTGTGCCAGGGAGGGGAGCTGTCTTTGTGATGATGCTAAAGACAGAGGTTTTTCTAAGGAGGTGTCTATCCTTTAACCGAAATGTTAGAAGAGCAGGAATGAAAGCTGACAAGGGTGTCAGTTTGCTGGCAGGGGTAGCTGTGATTGGAGTCCCATAGGGGGACTGAGAGTTGGGGAGTCTGGCAAGCAGCGTCCATTATCTTGGTCGTAGTGGTATTGAGATTAATTGGAGCTGCCGCCAGTAGAGGCCTCTGAAGGGAAGCACAGAGGAAAGAAGAGGAGGTATTAGTCCCAAAAGAATCATTTAGGAAGAGTATAGCGTTTTGGATTTTATGAACCCAGGTTGAGGGTGTCTCAGTCTTTTCTGATGATGTTAGCTGATTTTGTAGGACTTGCTCTGAATGGAGGATGTCCTGGGAGACTTGGACTGTGGCATTTTGTGTCGGGACATATTCCCTTGAGACGGACAATGTTGCCACTGGGGAGGAATGCCAGCCAGTGAACCCTGCAGCTTGGACTCCCTGTACCCAGTGTTGGTCCCAAGGATCTGAAAAAGATAGTTAACCTGATTTCGTGTTGAAACCCGTATTATGACGGACTGGAGAGAACATAAAGCCTTTGTCTGGAAGGTGCACTGTACATGACAGGTAAGGGCACCCCCCATATTCTTTGTAGGTATTTTGCATTGATCTAAGGTTTGATGGTAAAAGGAAAAAAACAAGGTGTCCGTAGGGTTAGTAATCGACGGAAGTAAGAGTGATGGGTGCTGTGCATCCGGCCTGTGGGCATCCGCAGTACCCACCAAGTGGGTAGTCTCCATGGATCCTGAGAAAAAGGTCTCCCTGACTTTGAATTTCCATACCTAGGACACTGGGCTAGGGGAGATTTTACAAGAAATGCGCATCCTAGTAGGACCCAGGTTATGACATACATACTATTTGTCTTCGGGGGCACGTTTGACCCGAGAGAGATGGTGCCAGAAGGGGTGTCCCAGAAGTGTTACCGCTGTAGGCGTGGGGAGAATGACCGTGTGCAGACCGGTCCATGGAGGCTGCAGTGGCTTTGGCTGAAGCGATTCGAGCAGGAGTCGGTCTCCCGGATGCAGTGGTGGGGAAGGTCAGTTGAGGAGGTTAGGATCCGAGGCAGGACTGGGTAGGTACCGGTCTGTGTGTTCCCGGAGCTGTTGCCTGAGTGGGGAGAGGTCAATCCTGTCTGGGAAAGTGTCCACGCAGTTGGCAAACTGCAAAAGAAGAAGGTGGGTGAACTCCCCCTTGAGGTGACGTGCGAGCACAGGTTTGACGACGGGAACATAGCTGCCAGACTTTTGCACTCAAGGAGGGGTGGAAGAAGAGCGAACTCAGGAATTGGCGTTCATTAGGCTCCTACGTCAGAGTGATGGAGGGGACAGATAGAGAATAGGGGCAGGGTCTGCAGCAGAGTCAGTGCTGGGAGCCCTTGCTGCTGCATCAGCCTGTTATTCCCTGTGGTCACATAAGAACTGTCCGTGTGGTGTCCTTCACAGTGGATCATGGCGACTTCAGTTGGAAGCTGCAAGGCCGCTAGAAGCTTAAGGATAAGTTTAGCGTTCATGATGGGGGACCCCTTGGTGTAATGGAACCCCCTTTCCTGCCAATCGCAGTGTGACTGTGGGCCATAAGGAAGGCATATGTTGAATCCGTATAGATGGTGACTTTCTTAGGTTTGCTGAATATAGGGGCCCCGGTAAGTGCTCTGAGTTCTGCCTTTCGGGAGGTGGTTCCTCTGGGCAGCTTTCCTGCCTCGATGACCTGATCAAGGGTAACCATGGCCTAGGCAGCCCTCCGCTGACCTCGCGCACCTTCGCAAGAGCTGCCGTCTACAGACAGAGCCCAGTAGGCATCTGACCAAGGGGAGTCGGCCAAACCCAGTCTGGAGGTTTGCATTTCGTCCAGGATTTCGGGACACGAATGAACGGCAGAAGGGGGGCCAGAGACAGAAGAGGGGCTGGGTTGAGAGAATTAGACTGAGTGAGACTCACCAGAGGGTTTTCGATAAAGAGCACGTGGAAGTCCTGTGAGCGGGCAGGAGTGAGAGTGGAGAGCGGGCGGGGAGACAGGAGGGCCTGAAGGCGGTGCGAGGCATGTGCTTGGACAGGTCTTCCCAGAGTAAGTTTGAGGGGTTCCCGGGTGAGTAGAGCTGCCGCCGCCAGGGCTCTAAGGCAAGGTTGCCAGGCCCTGACGGTGGGATCCATCTGCTTGGAGAGATAAGCGACAGGATGCAGGGCTGGGCCCAGAGGCCGGGAAAGGCCGCCTGCCGCCATACCCCGACGTTCGTCTGTGCACAGGAGGAAAGGCTTTTCTGGGTCAGGAAGGGCAATGGCAGGTGCCCCAAGGAGGATATGTGTGAGTAAAAGGAAGGCCCTGCGGACCTCCTGGGGGATTGGAGATGTCCTTCAGGGGACGCTTTTGCTGCCCCGTACAGTGGCTTGGCTGGGAAAGCAAAATTAGGGATCCAGTGACGGAAGAATCCGACCAAACCTAGGAAGGAAAGGATTTGTTCTGCTGATTCACGGGAGGGAAGGTCCCGGATGGCCTGTTTGTGGTCCACCGTCAGCTGTTTGGAGGAAGGAGTTAGTCGAAGACCCAGATAGACGGCTGTGAGGACTGAAAGTTGGGGTTGGATGGGGAGACGCGGTATCCTTTGGAGCACAGGAAGGTGAGGAGTTGTGCAGTGTGTTGCTGAGATTGTGGCGGAGAAGGACTGCAGAGGAGGAGGCCAGCAACATCCTGGAGGAGAGTGCGGGGTGGAGTATGACATGACGAGAGATCACTAGCTCATGCCTGACCAAACAGATGAGGGCTGTCCCGGAACCCCTGAGGCAGGACTGTCCAGGCCAGTTGCTGGGAGGTGTGTGTGTCCGGATCTTCCCAAGTAAAAGCAAATAGGAAGTAACCTTGAGGATCCTGAGGGAAGGTAAAGAGAGCAACTTTGAAGTGAAGTACAGAGAAGTGTGTGGTAGAAGATGTACATGAGATAGGAGGGTGTAGGGGTTGGCACTCCGGGATGGATAGGCACCACTGCCTCGTTGATGAGGCGAAGGTCTTGAACTAGGCCATAAGAACCGTCAGGCTTTTTAACGGGGAGAAAGGGAGTATTACAGGGCAGGTTGATAGGAGTAAGGAGTCCCTTTCCCAGGAGTCCTTGGATGATGGTTTGAGACCCTGACGGTGAGTGACGGTGAGGACGCCCCCTGGGGAAGAGAGGGAAAAGAAGAGGGATCCTTAAGGTGAATGAGGACTGGGGTATGATGGTGGCAGCAATTGGGGTAGAGACATCCCATACTTATGGGTTAACTAAGTCTGCCGGTAAAGGGGTGTACTGGGCTTGGGGATCGCAATCAGGTAGCAAGGGAGGATGAAAGCTTCTGCCGGGTCAGGAGACCATGAGATCGCGGCTCCCAATTGGCCAGCAGATCCCGTCCTAATAAAGGGGTGGGGTACGTGGGCATGGCTAGGAAAGAGTGGACCAGTGGTTTGTTATTAAGCTGACACTGAAGGGGTGCGGTGGTCCCGGGCTGAGAAGGAAGGCCGGCAACACCTGTAACCGAGACCTGAGAAGGGTAAGTTTGACTGGAATAGGAGGGGAGGACAGAGAAGGTAGCCCCCGTGTCAACCAGAAAGGAGATGGACTTACCTGCTACTGTAACAGGGTGGTTCCCTGGAAAGGGGGAGGTTCCAGGTTTCCTGCCCTACCCAGGGAGGGTGGAGCTGAGCAGAGAGAAGAAGCTGCAGAGAATCTCTGCAGGATGGAGCCAGAAGGAGACCTGGAGGAGGCCTATGGAGCCAGGAGACGTGTGAAGGAACTGCACTTGCCTTTTGGTCATGGACTGGGTGACACAGATGTGGGTGAGACACGCGTGGGGAAGTGACTGGTGGTTTTTGTCTTGCTTTTGATATTGTTCTTTTCCCTCCAGACTAGTCTGGTTGTTTCTGGTCCTTTTCTGTGCGTCCCCACTGGAAGGTGCTTTAGACTTGGGGCAGGCTTTGGGGTCTTGCCCTGGGCCAATCCCATTTGGATGGGCTTTTAGCCCCAAGGGGACGGGTAACTTAGGGTTCTTGATTTAGACACTATATTCTTTGCCTTTGCTGTATTGATTCCTAATTGTACTAAAGTTCTTTCCCATTAAAGTCTATATGTTTTGTGTTGATGTGGCGGATGGCAGAACCTATTTAAAGCAGGCAGTTTTGGGGGGTCTGGGCTGCCCCTCTCCCTGTCCTGTAACACTACCTTGAACGTTACCCTGGGCTCCTCGAAGGTTATTGGGGTCGACGAGTCTGGGCCTCTTTGGTCCTCAGCCGCCAAACCCAACACCGCCAGTGGCAAGAGTTGCATGGGGCTGGAAGGACTGGCCCACCACAGCCAGGCATGGAGGGACAGTCACTTTTCCAGTGACCCTGGACATTGCAGATGGGGCATGGTCCTGGCAGGGGTTGGGGCATTGTCTGGACCAGTGGCCTTCTTGGCCACACTTGAAGCAGGCTCCCAGCGGTGGTGGGTTGGGGCCCATGGGGCCCATTGTTGTCCTCTGTCGGGCAGCAGGTGCTGCAGTGGTTGGAGGAGCAGGGCGGGTGGTCTCAAGGCAGCTACTAGGGCCTGAGCTTGAAGCTCAGGCTTCTGGCGACTACTGGTCTCTCTATCCATCCCGTCCTGTTCCTCCTGGTTATGAAATACTTTAAAGGTCATATTCAGCAGATCGGGGAGAGAGGTCCAGGGTTCCCTCCTCTGGCCCTGGGGCCTCTGGAGGCTCTGCCCACACAGCCCCACACCCCTCTCCTGGTCCTGTACCTGCTCAGCTCTCCCCAACCATTCCACACCCCACCCCTCAACCGCTCTGCTCCCTTCCAGGTGCTTCACCAGTTTCGTTGCCCGCCTGGCCCTTCACCTGCTCTGCTCCAAGGACATCTGTGCTCCAGGGACATCTGTGCTGCCCAGACTTCTGTGCTGCAGTCCTGTGAGTCTCATGCTGTTCCTGGCCCCTCTGACTGGGCCCAGCCCCTGAGCCTCTCCAGAGCCTCAACCTTCCTGGTGTACTCCTGTTCACCATGGCCACTGAGTGGTTGTGCTTTGGGGGTGGGTGTCTTCTGCCAGGTATGGCGCTATTTTTAATCTTTGTTGCTCTCCAGTTCCAATGCTGCACAACATTCCAGGATAATTTCTAATACTCTATCTCTGGCCCTGATGATTGCTGAAGGGGCCACTGCACTGGTAGGCCAGCCACATCTTGGGGGAGGTCTTAGGGTGGTGCTGGAGGGCTGGGGATCTGGACTGATTGTTTTGGCCCTGCTTTCCTGGTCCTTCTCCAGCTGGGGGCCTGTCTCAGTGGTGCTGCTGTGCTCCCCAGCGTCCTCCAGCTGGAGGACTGACACCGAGGTGCTGCTGTGCTCCCCGGTGTCCTCCTGCTGGGGTCCAGCCACAGAGGTGCTGGTGTCCCCCCAGGCGTCCTCCAGCTCTGGGCCTAGCACAGAGGGTCTGCCCTTCGGGGTGTCCTCTAGCAGGGGGCCTGGCCCTGTGGCGGTGGTGTGCTCCTGGGTGTCCTCCAGCTCAGGGACCTGGCGGAGATGACCCTGTTGCCTGGGGTGGCATCCTTTCCCCTCTTTTGGACTTTCGCAGGATACCCGGCCTTCGGGCATTCCCCAAAACCTCCGGCTGCGGGAGGGGGGCAGGTGGGCACTGGGTGCTTTCGCAGGATAACTGGCTTGGGGTATTCCCCGAAACCTCGGGTCACCAGGCTCCCGGAAGGTGACGCACTTCGGCACCTGGAAGGTGACGCGCCTGGGCTGCTCCTCCCCTTCCTCCTCATAGTCCTCCTCCTCTGCCTGCTTCCTGGAGCAGAGGATCAGGTAGGTGGCCATGACTTCGTCGTACTTGTTAGCGTCAATGGCCTCCCGAATTTCCTGCCTCTGGTAGCCCAGGCGCTCCATAGCTTTGGTTATGGCCGGGTCCTAGGGGCTGAGCGACGGCTCACTGAAGGGCAGGAGTCCCTTGCTCGTTCCTGCTACCCAGGCGTGCTGCTGGATGCTCTCCAGGGGGCGGCGCCTCCAGGGGTCCCGTGCCATCATTTGGCCAGCAGGTCCCCGCCCTGGACCGTGAGGTAGGAGGTCAGGTGGTCGTTCCCGCCCAGGACCCGCTCCCTGATAGCCGTGAGGCTGGGCCCCCTGAAGGGCAGTGTGCCGGTCACCATTTGGTAGGGCATGATGCCCAGGCTCCACACATGCACCTTGGGGTCGTTGTACCGCTGGCCAAGGTAGACCTCGGGGGCCCTGTGTTCTGGGCGACAGCAGCACGTGCTCAGCGCCCGTTTGAAGCCCTGGACGCTGAGCCCGAAGTCTGCCAGCTTGACTTTTCCCTCTCGGGTCAGCACAATGTTCTCGGGGCCTCACATCCCGGTGTGCAATGCCTTTGGCATGGCAGTGTCTGAGGGCCGCGAGGATCTGCTGAAAGAGCGGGCGGGCCTCGCTCTCGTCCAGGCGCCCACGCTCGCTCAGGAAGTCCTGCAGGTCTTCCCCCTGCACGTACTCCATGACGAGCTGCAGCTCCTGCCCGGTGTCCACCACCTGGAAGAGCTCCATGATGTTCGGGTGATAAAGGGCCTTCATGCACCCCATCTCGCGGGCCAGGAGCTGGAGGTCAAGCAGCACGGACTTCCGGATGCCCCTGATGTGCACCTTCATGTCTGTGAGCTCGTGCAGCACCAGCATAACCTTGGTGTGGGTGTCCCGCCCCAGTGCCTGCAGTGCCTGGTAGCTTTTTGATTTATGTCCCTGAGGAGTGAGGCGATTGCACATAGCGCCTATGCACTTGGACTATGCAGACTACACTAAGCAGCCCTGACTGTGCTCACAGCCCTTGCGCTACCTCCGCTGACAACTGACTCTCCTACGATATTAACAAATGTACTAGTACTGATAGTACTCAAGTATTCACTAAACCTCACTAAACACTGACAATGCTAACTTAACTCAACCAGCAATACTAACTTCACTCACCTTACTAGCAATACTAACTGCACTAAAAATAAATGAAAATACACAATCAAACAAATTACAAATGATATAAAAATGTAAAAATATGGTAACAATAAACCAATTTCAAACTCCACTAAATTGAAGAATAAAACAGAACAACAGAGACCAATAGAATAAACAACAGAACAAGCCACAATTAGAAAATAAAAACTGGAAAAAACAAACAAACAAACAAAAAAACAAGAGAAACGACAAAGGCGAAGAAAGAACAAACAACGAAACAAGAACAGAAGGGAAAATGGGGGAGATCACTCAAAAAATAAAATCAAAAAACTAAAAACTGACATAAAAGAATAAAGAAAAAAAGCCAATAACAAAACAATAAAGGAAAATAAAAAAACAAGGAAATAAAAGGAAAAAGAAAAAGTAGAAAAAAGCAAATACAAAAAAAGCAAATACAAAAAAAAAAAAATCAAGGAAAATAATGGAAAAAAACAAAGAAAGAAAAATAAAGTAACTAAAATAAACAGCCTAAACAAATAACTAAATAAGTAAAGCAATAAATAAACCAAAAGAAAACCAAATACCCCAAACACGCTCTCACTCTCTCTGTCGTGGTCCGGAGTGCACAGGTCACTGTCCAAAGCTTCCCGGCTCCTGAGGACACAGGCGCAGTCCGGGCGGGCCTGATGTAGGCGGGGCCGGTGCCGTCACAATGGCTCTTTGTGGCGTCAGAGCCAGAGGCCACAGCCATTGGCAGAGGGAACCCCCAGCGGTTTCTCAGCCTTAACGAAAAAGCTGCCGCTTAACGACAACCCTTGGAATGCCTGAGAGGCCCTTTCATTTGTCCTGAGCAATCCCGTCCTGGGTTTTGGCTTTTCAAGGCGCCCCCATCCTGGCCCTGCCTTGTGCAGATGCTTTACTGTCGCGCTCACACTGTGCAGAGAACAGCAAACAGGGGGCGCAGGCGGTTGGGCGCGGGCTGGGGAGCTGTCCACAGCCTCTGCCGCGCCCGCGAGGGTCCCACGTGGCGCGCAGACCCCTCCTGCCCAGCCCGCTGCTCCCCTCAGCAGTGCATTTCAGTCAGTCTGCCTGTTCTGTTCCCGGCTCTGTCTCTGGTGAATCCTCTCACCCTCCCGCGCATCTGGCCTGTACCCCGGTGCTTGTATAAATAAAATCTTTTAAAAAAAATTAAAAAAAAAAGGCACAGTTACTAGTGTTGCAGTGAACTAATAAGGTTTAAATTCTAAAATTTTCAAGAGGTAATTTCAGATTACTTTTTCAGCCTGTCTTTCTTTTTGGGGGCTATAATTGTGTCATGGACTCTAGTTTAGTAGAAAAATAACATTAAATAATAATACTATATACACAATAGTTCCTTTGAGAAGAAACAAACTACAAATACAATAGGTCATAACAATACCAATGTGCTTAAAAACTAAACAAAAATGTTAGGTAATTCAGAACACTTCGTTTTTTAGGTTGCTTTTAACACTTTTGCCAACAATGATTTAATAGTGATAAATATCAGGAAGTATAAGTATCATTGTTTTAATTCTATATATATTACATATATCAATATGTGCACTTACAAATACATTAATAAGTATCTGAGGAAGGAGATTTAGAGAAGAGAGGTTAATCATTTTTTCCAAGGTTACCTATATATGATATTCACTCAAAAGAAACAATGACTAATAATTGAGAAACTACACTGTACTTTTGTAGAATTGATAGTGTTCTAGTGATCAGGATATAGAGAGAATGTTGTGATAAAACTGACTTTTCAGTGACAGGGAAAAAAAGCAACATAAATAAGTTTCAAAAAAATCCAACAGAGAAATAACAAATGGTGATAGGATCTGTAAAAAGGATCGAAACATACCAATTGAATTTTCAATACCATTTAGGATAACATCAAAATATGAAACCCTTAAGGATATTTTTAATAAAATGTATGTATCTGTAAAGCTATGAAAACATTATTCTTTAATGGAAATTATAAGACTTCAATAAATGACAATATGAACTCTATTTACAGACCAGGATGCATACAGCAAAGTTTGGGAGAAAGCACAATTGCAGAGGGGAGCACAGAGAGGCAGAAATGACAGAATCACCCTGCAGTAAGAAAAAGGAGGTCAGTGTTTCATGTGGACAAAGGAGAAAGAATTGCGAGATAAGGTCAAAAATATTCACAGAAACTAGTCACTCAGAACTTCATGCCAATTGTGAAAATGGAGAGAGGTGTTGGAGAGTGGAGTGAATTGAATAGTTTGTGTTTGAGAAAAATCTCTTTGCATTGGGGAAACTAGATTGTAGGAGAACAAGAATGCAACAGGGAAAACAATGGAGAAACTTGCAGTAGACAAAGAGAGAGGAGTGGGTCAGAGTGGTACGTTGCTTAGGATGTTAGTTAATAGGGCTGATTTGGATGGGTATAGAAAGTGAGGGAAAGACAGAAATTAAAGATGCTGCCAAACTTTCTATCCTGAGCAACTTGGTAGATGTGATTGCTATTTGCTTTTTTTTTTTTTAAGTTTTATTTTTATTTCCTGAATTCAGAGAACAAAGAGTAGAGGTTTGGGTAGATAGAAGATTGGTGTAGTTGAAGAGGTTAGGTTCCATCTTCTTTTATAAGAAATCACACCACTCTATCTAACAAAGATTTATTGATATATAATGTTGTGGGGAAGAATCAAGGGGTAGGCCCTGTTGCAGGGGTGAAAGAATTCACCAGAGACAGATGAGAACAGACCAGGTGAATTAATTGAAATACACTGCTAAAAGAAGCAGAGGGCGAAATAGGAGGGGTGTTCTGTTCAGAGTTTGGGTCCCTAGTCTCTATTTATACTCTAGACACCATTGACTGGTTAGGGTGACTAGTCTTGGGTGTGTCCTGACTGATGATCTGAATCAGCATAGAGGGTCATCAGTTCTGGGCTTCACCAGCTTAAGGTCCATGTTTCCATGGCAGTCCCATCCACTCCCTTTATCATTCCAGCCTCCCATACTTGCCTGCTGGGTAATGAGTGGGGTCTTGGTTTTCAAATTCTTAATGATACTTTGACAGGCCAGAGGTGCAGGGGTGAAAAATTTCACCAGAGGCAGACTGGAGAACAGAAAAGGCACATTTGTTCAAATACACTGCTAAGAGAAGCAGCAGGGGAGACAGGAAAGATCTGCAAGTGAAGAAAGATTTGGGGCTCCCTTTTATAACTGGTTTTGTCAGTTTTGCTTTGGGGAGTAAGTTTTGGGCTGGTTAGTGCAGGGGTGTCTGATCCTGGGGGGTTGATCTTTGACCCAGAATGTGTCCTGGCCTTGCCTCCACATTCCTGGTCAAAGGGATCCATCTTACGGTTTGGGACCCAGAGCAGCCTTATCAGTTCTCTCTGTGTTCAAGCCTCCCAAACCTTCCTGCTGGGCAAGGGGTGGGGTTTAATTTTAACCTTATTTAACGCTACCCCACCAGATACCATTTGGTTTCTGTTTTCCTGCCACAGTGGATACTTTCCTATATGCGATTTACATTCCCTCTTCCTGGTCTTCACCTGTCTGCATCCATTAAATTTGGAAGTCTCTACTGACAGAAACAATTCAAAGCATGCACTTTATGACTTAACACTCTTATATCAATAAGTGTCAAATAAATTACCAAAAAGAGAAGCCCAAATCCCCAAAGGCTAAACACGGAAGCAATTCTACAATTTCTTAAGAGAGAATTTCTGAGAATTAAATTTTAAATTATGGTGAAATCAAAAGCAGCAAAAGGGGTTGAATAGGGTTGCTTTATGTTTTATTGCTAATTCCCTGTCAAAGCCATATGTTTAATTACCAAATATTAGAACATGTGCCCATCAAATTGTTAGCGGGGAAGGAAGTCCTGAGCTAATTCCATACAGGCTTTGTGGCCTCCACCCCCACTCCAGACCAAAGCCATCAGGACACCAGGAAAGACAAATCCCATCACCACCAAAAGAGGGTTGCTGGGACCTGAGGGTGGAGTTAAGCATCCAGGTTTGATATAAAACCAGACACATGGGTCTTGGGGGCCCCCTTCTTGGCTTCACGGCTCTTGGCTCGTGGCTAGATCTCAGAGTACCATTGGGTTTTCAGGTCGGCGGAACGGGTAGGACGCATTTAAGACTTTATTTCCCTATTTTCTGCCTGAGTTGTACATTTCCTAATTTCCCCTTTCCTCAGAGTGCACTCATCCCTCTTGTGGACCTGACTCAGTATGTTCCTGACTACACTGAGCGGGATGAGGAGAGAGCTACTGCATGGGGATTTACTGAGTTTGACCCCAGCTCCACCTGGAGAGTAAACTCCCATGGGATGATACTCCTCCAGAAGGCCCTGGTATATCCGGTGCTAAAACATCTTCATGGAGGATCTCACTATGGGAGAGATGCCTTATTAGAAACAGTGCGCCCATATTTGAAGGACCCATATTTACATAAAATAGCACACCTGGGGCTGTCAACTATGTGCCAGGAATAACCCCAAGACTGACCCCCACCCTAAAGCCGTTGGGGTTCAATATCGGGGCAAGTGCCCTTTTGAGGACTGGCAGGTGGACTTTACACAAATACTTAGAAAAACAGGCAGTTTCAAATACATACTGGATTTTGTGGACATGTTCTCCAGATGGGTGGAAGCTTTTCCCACAAAGACGGAGAAAGCTTCCAAGGTGGCAAAAGAGCTGCTGAAGGAGATAATCCCTCGCTTTGGGTTGCCCAACTCCATCCAGAGTGATAATGGGCCAACATTCATCTCTGACTTTACTCATGCAGTAAGCACTGTGTTACAGATCAGCTGGAATTTGCATGCTGCATGGAGACCACAAAAATGAACCACACCTTAAAGAAAACCTTGGCAAAACTGTGCCAAGAAACACACCTTCATTGGGACCAAGTACTATCCCTTGCCCTCCTCCAGATAAGAGTGGCACCTAGAAGTGGGCTACAATTAAACCCCTTTGAAACTGTGTTTGGAAGACCTTTCCAGGCCTCAGTTCAGAAAGGCGGTCCAGAAATAGCAGAAGATTGCCGCATCATACAATATGCAAAACATATCCAAGAGGTTCTGGCAGTAATTCACAACTTTGCAAACTTGAGGATCTCTATGCCTCCTGATCAACCATTGTATCCCTTCAGACCTGGAGAGCAGGTCTTACTCAAGACTTGGCAGAGTGTGGATGCCAAAAACCAGCTGTCAGAAAAATGCACTGGTCCACATGATGTTTTGCTGAGCATACATACTTCTTTGAAACTTGCAGGCTTAAAACCCTGGGTACATCATTCCAGAGTTAAGCAAGCACCAGAAGGAACTGACCCAGAGACAAAGTCCCACTGGTCTTGTGAACCCATTGAGGACTTGAGATGTTTATTTAAGAAAAAGACAAAAACTTGAATGTTACTGACTTCTTTTCCAGTTATTGTTGCAGGATGTCCAAAGATTCACTTTTCTGGATTTTGTTTTTTTTAAGATTTCTTTATTTATTTATACAAGCACTGGGTACAGTTAGAAGTGCGGGAGGGTAAGAGAATTCACCAGAGCCAGAGCGGGGAACAGAACAGGCAGACTGACGAAATACACTGCTGAGGGGTGCAGGGGGTGAGGCAGGAGAGGTCTGTCGTGCCATGTGGGACCCTCGCCAGTGGCCAGGGATTGAACCGGCACTGCAGAGGCTGCGGGCAGCCCCACAGTCCAGCGCTCAACCGCTGTGCCACCAGGGGAGGCCCGGATTCACTTTTCTGAAGAAACCCTAAGATGACTAACATGCTCAAACCAATCTTCTTCCTTTCAAAATTTAGGAGATGTGAAATAACATCTAGAATCACGCATATGCTGGCAGTATTTTTTTTTTTTTTTTTTTTACACAGAAAGGCTTTCAATCTTGATTTTGGTATTTCCTTTTAACTCTTTTTTTTTTAACTTCAAGGTTTATTTTTTTCTTTGTTTTGTTACTTTGGCCTGTGAGTGAAACTGCAGTTGTATAAGATACCCCATGCATGATAAATCGTTACTAAAGAGCTCTTTGTGTCTATATGTTGTATGTCTGTATGTCCTTTCCTTGTGTCCTTGTCTTGGCCTCTAGTGGTTGACAAATTGGTATGCATAGTGCCTATAGACAGTGAAAAAAAAAAAAGTCTCCAGTTATGAGGAAAAGCTAAAGGTTATGGCTTGATTGCCAACATTGTAATACTGAACTAAGCCGGTGCCTTCATAGAGATTGAATATTGTTGTTTCTGCTGCTTTCTGATATTTATGGCAAAGCTTCCCAGAAATCTAAATTCAAGTACAAATTTGGTAGCCTGTCTTTTGGCCGATGCAAGGAAAGTTTGTGGAACCTCAGTAGAGCTCCTGAGACACTCCACATTTCCTCCCTTTCCTCCTGGGAAAGGTATTAGATGAATTTGTCCTATTTGGCTCACCTAGTAGAGAAAACTAGAAGGGAAGCGTTGTCACTTGGGAAAACGGGTATCACCTTGACCTGATTATGTATGTAAATTGTCAATGGTGATTGTCGCCTTGTAATATTGTATACTTCAATTGTTTATCGACAGAAATTGTTTCTGGAGAAAATAGGGGTAAAAGGCCTCAACATTCCTATTGATGGAATTGTTGAGGGTAAAAATTTCCTACAAAGGACTGAATAGATCTGGAGACTCACCTGATTTTCACTAAGTTTTGACATAATACTGGTAATTTTTTTTTTTTTGCCTTTCATTCTGAATCCACAAAAATTTTCTTGTTTTGACTGACCAGGACGTGCAGCGATGTTGAATTTTTTCTTTTTTCAGCAGAGCTAACTTGTGTTCACATTTTCTCTCCCCTTCATACCAACACAGCATAAAAATAGTGGTAGCAATTTTTTTTACTACTTATCTCAGAGACTGTTTTTGCATAACTTCCATAGGGATTTGGTCTGCTTAAGCTAAAAAAATTGGACATGAGTTTCATTGTGTGGCTTTGAGTGGAGTTCTTCCAGGAAGTTGAAGCAGAGCTGAACCAAGAAGAGGAGAACCTGTTGCTTTGTTCGTAGGGTTCCAGAGACCTCCAAAGAAGGTGAGGAAGCTTGCCTCCATTGGCAGGACTGGACAACCTGGCAAATGAAAAAGTTCTGGTACCCTCAAGAAGAGGAAAGCCCAGGTGGAGTCTGATGAGACCAACTTTGTTCCTGAAGCCTACATGGACCAAATGTCAAGAGTTCACTCTGATCCTATATGGAGTATTCCAAAATCCAGCTAAAATTGCTGTTTAGTTATTTTGTCCTATGATTTTATGCAAAAATAGGTAATATGGCTTACAAGTAGATTTAGTTTGCGAACTTTTGCTATGTCGTCAAAAGAATTTGGGCTCAAGGTTGAGAGAACATGGTTTTTACATAAGTTGAATCAATTTTAAGATTTTTTCTTGTGATTTTGACATATTTGCTGTCTTGTTTTGGCTAATGCCTCCAGATTTTTTTTTTGTTTGTTTTTTGTTTTGGCTTGTGCTGATGAACTTTTTTTCTAGGAATGGAGGACTTTTGCTTTCCACAATGGACTATACCTGAAAAGACTGGTTTTCTTTCACACTTGAACCTTGAAAAATTTTCATCTGAGACTGTATCCCAGCATCCATATATTTGATCTTCATCACCATGGAAATGGTGCAAAAAGTGAATGGGGGAAATTGCTAGGGGGAAAGGATGTCCTGAGCTAATTCCATACAGGCTTTGTGGACTCCACCCCCACTCCAGTCAAAGCCATGAAGACACTGGGAACTACAAATCCCATCTTCACCCAAGGGAGGGTTGCTGGGACCTGAGGGTGGAGTTAAGCAGCCAGGTTTGGTATAAAACCAGACACGTGGGCCTTGGCGGGGCGGAGGGGGGTGGTGGTGGAGTCCCTTGTCTTCATGGCTCTTGGCTCACCGCCAGCTCTCAGTGTGCCATTGGGATTCCAGGTCAGTGGAGATGAGTAGGACGCGTTTAAGACTTTATCTCCCTCTTTTCTCCCGAGTTGTACATTTCCTCATTTCCCCTTCCCTTGTAAATAAACCCTTTATTAACCTTTGTGTGTGCCTGCAGTGGAGTATTAATAAGTCCCTTTTAAGCTCCCGGGTGAGGACCCACAGTCAGGCAACCCATTTTATTTCGGGGCTGCCCTGTAACACTTTCACTTCTCAGATTACAGGCCATTGATCTGAGAAAATGGGGGGCATCGCACCCTGAAGGGCCTGTTTCCCCATCTCATCTCCAGCTGGCCTCGTTATAATCAGTCACACACAGACAGTCACAGCAAACAGCCATCAGAACAGCCCGTCACAGCTGGTGCTCCTGGTATTCATTACGTTCAGCCTCCAGTACTGGTTATCAGTCCCCGGCCTCACCCAGACACTACACTGCCACAGTCAGTTTGCATGAATTCATCAGGAACAGAAATTATTATGCAGACTTTTTAATCTTGCTTTGTCAGACCTTCATTCAGGAACCCTCAGACTGAGAGCTCCTAACAGCCAGGAGTCAGGGCTCAGGACGACGCCAAGTTCTCACCACCAGAATTGGCCTGCGGTACCTGTATCATTGGGAAAATTCCTCTTGAGGCTCCCATGACATTGGAAGTTTCTGGACCTGCCAAGGGGTTGCCTTCTTTACCCTCATGACAGACCCTTGTACCCGTTAAATAGATGCCAGTTTATTGTTGTCTTGCAGCCTCTGAGATCAGTCTGGTTTCTGGAAACACAACATTCCAGACAAAGCCTTGGTAAAATATCCGTATTTCCAATTGTCTATTAAAGAGAAGGGGAAAAAGAACTTTACTGGATTTATGCAAACTTTTTTTTTAACGATTTATTTACGCATAGAAGAGCTGGGGTATAGGCCAGAGGTGGTGGGAGGCTGGTGAGAGGATTCACCAGAGACAGAGTGGGAAACAGAACAGGCAGATCTACTGAAATACACTGCTGAGGGGAGCAGCAGGCAAGTAGGGAGAGGTCTGCTGCACCATGTGGGCAGCTCCCTGGCAGGGGATCCATCTCAGGCCATCACGGTGTCTCTTCCAGGTGTTTCCTTCCACGTCTCTTAAGTTCTTGGTTCAAGTCCAAAGCCAAGAAGCAAGGGGCCTTCTCCACACATCTCTCTCCTGTGCATCTCCAGGTGCTCTCTGCACTGACAAACCTTTATGTTCCAAGAAAACAGCCCACCAGAACAGCCCATCACAGCTGACACTCCTGGTGTCCGTCCTGTTCAGCACCAGAACTTGCCATCAACCTCCTGGGTATCCTGCCCCTGGTACATCAGAGGGTGTCAGTGTCTGGCAATCTTTGGGTCATCAGCAGGGCAGGATCTCAGTTTAAAACAAGAGCTTTAGTTCAAAGAAAACAGATCATGAGTCATGTAGCATGTGCATGCAGCCTGTGTGTTTGCAGGTTCCTGTACTAGCTATGGGCCCTTCCTCCCTGGCACCCTCTCAAAAGGACAGAGCTGAGGTAGAGGACAGGGCACTGTCTGTGGTTCTCACCCATGTGCTCAATTGTAACCACTCAGGCTCAGGGAACAGCAATGAGGTTTCATTAACAAACAGGAGAGCAGGGAAATAAAGAGTTTCTAAGGGCTCAGTGGCAGCTGTTCACCCCAGATAGTGTCCGCAGTGTCCAATAGTCCCAAATTAAGGCTGCCGTGCAATGTGGTACAGTCCCGTCAGGGAGGGCCTGGAGGTGGAGCACAGCCACAAGGACTGGGCCAGGATCCAACTCACAGTGGCATCAGGAGGTGCTCATAGGGGGTGCTCCCCTCTGAGGTGACACCCCAACAGGCACAGCCACAGTCTGAATGCCAGGCTGGACTAGAAGGAGGCAATAGCAGTGGGAGGTGGTGCCAGACAGACAGCAGCATGACAGGTCTCAAAGGGGAACTTGCTGCTGTAGCCCCAGTGGGCTGCATGCCCTGGGGTGGTGTGCGTGGGGACAGAGAGCCTCTACTGCCAGATTGGCTGTGGCCTTTGTCCCTGACACTAACGGGGGCTGGTGGTGAAGTGCCCACCTACTGTCACCCTCTGCCATTCCCTCTGCTGGTTGCAGTGGACACAGTGGCCTGGGCCCTGTCCTCAAGCAGCAGCTTCCTGGAGCCTGCCAGGGCGGGTGGGGTCCATTCAAGCCCAGTTGAGGCCCCCACAGCTCTCATTCCCTAGCCCACGAGGTGGCCTCAGCAAAGCTGTCCTGTGGCACCCACTGCAGGGCGCCTTGGTGCTGCCCAGAAACAGCTCCTCTGGGGGCAGGGGAGGGGGAGCCTACGCCCTAGGGGCTCCTGTGCTTAACCCTGGCTTGCTCTGGGGGAGGGGCCCTCTGAAGGCTGCCTGCCACTGGCAGGAAACCCCCCCCCCCGCCACCACCTCTAGAGCTGTGCCCACCAACTCCCATCCCCACACACAGGGTGCCAGGGCAGGAGATCACCACTGCTGCTGCCAGCCCTTTCAGACTCCTGCTCCCACTGGCCTCTGGCTGTGCCCACTGGGGCAGCCGCACCAACAAAGCCCGCATGTCCCACCACTCAGGGGGCAGGACAGAGCTGGGTAATCCACAGGGGTCTGGAGTCAGTGTCACACACTATACTATTATATACAAACATACACACATTCACACATATCTATTATTGCCTTTAGTAAATTTTACTTGAAAAAATTGCTTCATAAATTTGTATCAAATGAGTGAGAAATCTATCCAGGGATAGTAGCAGGTCCTCCGCATCTCTACTTCACATGCTTCACAGTCTGAAATGTTGGATGGCATCCTCACCCCTTTCTTACAACCCAGATGTTACATTAGGATATGCTGTAAAGTCCACCTCTAAATATAACCAGATCTAATGACTTCCTGTTATTTTCCTGATCACACCCCATAAAGCTACCAAATTTTCCATCCTAGAATCTGTGCTAGTTTCCTACATTTATCTTCCCACCTCTCACCTTCACCTCTTGATTCTGCACAGCAGCCAGACGGAGGCTTCTAAAGAGAAGTTGCACCATGTCTGCCCAGAAAGGTCTGTTAATCCCACATCTTACTCAGAGAAAAGATGATGAATTCCAAACCAATCTTCAGTGACAAGCCCAAATATTTGGCAATTATTTCCTTTTATAGAAAAGTGTAGGTTTTTCACCTTGAAACATAGCAAAAGCCCAGTGTATCAGTTTAGTGAAAAATCCAGCAGCCAAATATACTACATGGCCGTCAAGTTTCCCTTTGAAAATACATTTAGATTCACATAATTTTAAGCTTATTACATAAAGGTTTTAAATAAAAACCATCAAAATCTTTAGCTAAATAATCCCACATCTGGACTGAATCATGGTAGTACGGACGTATTTTAAAATTCCAGCTTATTTATTCATCAGTAACATGTAACATTTGACAATGATCAGAGTAGAAGCTTCCTGTGTGTAGGGAGATGACAGTGTCATCACACCTGCTAGGCAGTGGGTCACTTGCACAGTCATTACTGGATTCTATCAGACCTGCTGTCATGCTGAGGCTTCCCCGTGAGCAAAGGATGACAAGTGCTCACTGCCGGGCCAGCAGGGAAGATGGAGCTCACTCCTGACACCAGGCACCACCTGAATCATGTGTTTGTGTTTCCTTGTCATGGCGCTGAGCCTTGGTGTTATTAAACACAATGCGATTTTCTTAATGAACGTGGTGGGATAACACAAAAGGACATTACCTGGTCCCCTCAATCATTTACTTTCTCTCCACCTTTTTAAAAATTAGTGTTGAGACAATATGAGTTACATATTCACTAGCTGGAAAGACACAGTCACCTCTTAGGTCACCCCTGGTGTTTATGCAGGAGGTTGGTTTCTCTTGGTCTCTCAGCATGACCATCTCTCAGCAGGGCCCTCAATGTGGAGTTTCAAATGCTACCAAATCTCCCGGCTGGATGTAGATTATTTTCCCTCATTAAAAATATTTAATAGGGCCTCCCCAGTGGTGCAGTGGTTGAGCGCAGGGTTGGGAAGGTGCCTGCAGCCTCTGCAGCGCCAGTTCGATCCCCGGCTGCTCCCCCTCCACCAGAGGAGGGTCCTACATGGCACGCAGACCTCTCCTGCCGCCCGCTGCTCCCCTCAGCAGGGTACTTCGGTCTTTCTGCCTGCTCTGCTCTCCCCTCTGGCTCTGGTGAATTCTCTCACCCTCCCGCACTTCTGACTATATCCAGTGCTTGTATAAATAAATAAATAAATAAATCTTTTAAAAAAATATTAATAATTGGGAAATAATCTGCTCAACCTCTGTAGCCTCTCCATGGAATAACTTTTCATTTTGGCCATTCCCTGCTGGCTGCTGTGCTTTTCTTCTGACTCCTTCTTCACATATCTGTGGGCCTTTCCCTTGAAAGGAGTAAGAATTTTTAAATGAGCCTCCAATCCAATCCCGCAATGTAAAATATTGCCCAGAGTTATAGTCAAAGAAGAGGTGAAGGTGTGTATGTTGAGCTGAGCCATTAATAAATGGCCTTAAGATTTCAAGATACAGGGCCTCGTGGCACAAGGAGTTAAGCACCGCACTATGAAGCTATCCGTAGCCTCTGCAGCACTAGTTCGATCCCTGGCCAGCCAGGGAGAAACCCACATGGTGAGGCAGACCTCTCCTGTCTTGCCTGCTGCTCCCCTCAGCAGTGGATTTCAGTCAGTCTGCCTGTTCTGTTCCCTGCTGTGTGTCTGGTGAATCTTCTCACACCCCGCATCTCGGGCCTGTACCCCAACTCCTGTATGCATAAATAAATAAATATTTTTTAAAAAAGATTTGACGATACAAAAGTCATCATCATGCATAGAAATTGTCCAGATATTGACCAAGATGTAGCACCTAAATAAGCCAGCTTGTGGACCATACACTAATAATGAGTTGAATCTAGCCATTTGGGAACTCTCCTATGTTGTCATATAATTTGCTGTATCCTCTCAGCTTTAGCAAGAACAGTGAGATGGTCAGAATACTTAATCCATGGTAATGACGTAACAGTAAACAATTTCTTGCAAGTTTGATTCTTTAAAAATTGTGGGTGTTAGGCCTCTCTGGTGGCCTAGGGGTTAAGCCTCAGCACTACCACCGAGAAGGCCCAGTGCAACAGCCTGAGTGGATCCTGGCCCAGGGAGCTGACCCACATGGCGCAGCAGACCTCCTCATCTTGCCCACTACTCCCATTAGCAATGTGTTTCAGTATATCCGCCTATTCTGCTTCCTACTCTGTCTCTGGTGGATTCTCTTACCATTTCCCTCCGCGCCCACCCCCCACCCCCTGTACCTCTGGCCTTCACCCCAGTACTTCTACCCAAAAATTAAAAAAAAAAAAAAAAACCTTTAAAAAAATTGTGAATGTTTCATTCGGGAATTATAGATAAATAATAACTCATTGTTGCAAAAAGAAAATAAAGGTTAAAGGCACCAAGATTTGTTATATCAGGAGAATAACAATTTGTTGGAAGGTGTTACCTTCTGGCCATGTGGGGGATATATAAGTGGCGTAAAAAAGTCATAACCTGCAGCATCAAGTACAAGATCCATCTCAGACCCAGCAAACAGCAGAGGCTGGGGACCCAGTGGTGGTACAGGTGCAACAAGAGAAAATGGGGTACTCAGTCAGCAGCAGTCAGGCTTTGTCGTCAAATGAGTCTGATGCCAAACTAGAGAGGGTCTGTCCACCACCCAGCGCTGTTGGGCCAGGAAGCCTGGGCTGGTCTGCAGCCCTGGTCAGCAATAGGCGAAGCCTGGTGGGGTTCAAGGGTTAGTTTTAAAACCTGTTTGCAAACGAAGGGCCAGAACCCCAGGACCCCGCTGTAACACAACCAACCCATTCCGGGTGGGTTTATGAACGGTTCTAGCAGCCACATGCTCCTCACCATTGTTTGTAGTCACCGTTCTCCTCTGCACACTCCACTGCTCTCCTCCACCCTGGACACCGCACCCCCACCCTACTCCAGGTGCCGCCATCAGGCCTGCGTTCAGGCCCGCAGGGATCCGTCATCTCTCCTAATGGCGGGAGGGCAGAAAAGCCTGATGCTTTTTACCTTACCCTACAATCCACCCCCTCAGGGTTTCCTGCCAGACCATCTACATAGAGACAATTTTGTTTCTTAGCAAACATAAACAATGCAGCCATGGCCCACAAAAGTGAATAGTACACATCACAGTGTAACAACAAAATACAACAGAACACAAGTTAGTCCAGGCGAGGTACCAACCTAGTGGCAAAAGACATTCATTGGCACCAGCAGATGATCCACCAAATCTGCTGCCTAAGGCACTGCAGCATGCAAGGCGGGAACTAGCTTATTTAACTCATGATAATCTACTGTCATGCGCCAAGAGCCATCGGGCTTCTTCACTGGCCACACCTCTGAATTGTCGGGGCTTTGGGAAGTACGCACAATGCCCGCTTTCTCCAGTTCTGATATTGTGCCCGTAATTTCCTTGTAGCCTCCGGGCAACCGATATTGCTTGGTATGAGTCTCTCACCTAGGGACTGGCAGTTGTGTGGACAGATGCTTAGCGTGTCCTCTCACCACTGCCTTTACCACACGCACTCTAAGGTGAAACTCTCTGGCTGTGGTCTCTAGCCGTAAGCCACGTAGTACTTCCACCCCCAGGATGTACTCCAGGATGGGCGATACATATACTTTATACTCTTTTGGGGGGTAATCGCCCAATCCCCAGAGATAGTCTCACTGCTGTCACCTTGACACTCTGGCCTCCATAGCCATCAATACAAGGAGACCCGTGAAATCTTTCTGGATTTCCATAGAGCAGAGTACATTCTGCTCTTGTGTCTGCCAGAGCTAAAACCCTTTGCATGTTAGTTGGGGACCAGTGGATGGCAAGCTCCACATGTGGCCTCCGGTCCCCGCTCGTCCCCTGTGGACAAGTTCCTTGGCCCTCACCCTATTTGAAAGCGATCAGGCCATCACTCAAGGATGGGGCTGGCAGCAAGTGGTCTTCCAGGTGCAGGGCAAGTGCCTGAGGCCTGGAGCTTTTCCAGGCTCCCCCTGAGCAGCAGTCCTTCTCATGGGCATGAACCTCTGGTCTTCTTGCAGCTGCTGCCATAATTCCAACAAATATAGATTGGGCTGTGCGTGTATTTTACTGCTATCTACACCTGCTCTCGCTAAATCTGTCCACATTTAGTTATGGGTGACTTTAATAAGTTCTGTGATGCCAAGAGTCTTCCTTTCCCTCCTTGGCATTCCTTTTGACTTTTCAACAACTACCCGTATTCCCTTCTGAGTTTGAGAGCGCCAGTTCTCAACTTCACCCAAGCTGGCTATCATTGTTGTTGCATCGTGTAGCTGACGACCCACATGGGGTGCTAGAACTGCCATGAGGGATCCAAATGAGGATGAGGGGACATTTTGAGGGGACATTAATGCCAAGTCTCTCATCCCTGCTGTGAAACGCTCGTCATCAGGACCACGGGTATTCACGTTAAACATGGCCTACCACATCCCCAATTCCCAAAGGACCTGTACCAGCTCGGCGTACATCTGCCATCCACTTACTGTGTCCGGCACGTCTCCCGCATGAGCCCAGACTGTCCATATGGCAGCCATTATCCATTCCCGGTGGTGTGGTTGCCCTGGCCATACTGCTGGCTGTTCTGTAGCCTCTGTCGCAAGGATGGGTGTAAAGTCATGGAGGCCAGTATCTCCATCACTTGTGCCGTGCAAATAATCCCATCCAGCCCCAGGCCCCACAAATGTAGCAGCCAGGCTGCCAAGGGTTCCCCTGGTTTCTGTTGGAAACTGTTTGTCCAAGTCCACCAGTTCCGCCTGGGTGTATGGTAGATAGGTAGTAAAGTCTGTCATTTGTGGTGGTCCAGCAGCCTGACCCCCCACCCCGGGGCCATGGGTGGCTGCCGCTTTATTTCTGAGTCACCACTCGGCGGGCCCGGAGCGTGGGACCAGCCTCCACCTCCTCTCCAGAGGAGTCCGGCATCTCCGGGGTCGCAGGTTGGTTTGCCATCGCCGGTTGGGACTCGGGCAAAGGGCCAGCCTCCCTCTCCTCCTGTCCTGAGGAGGAGTCTGGCATCTCTGGAGTCGCAGGTTGGTTTGCCACCACCGGCTGTGATTCGGGCAAAGGGCCAGCCTCCCTCTCCTTCCTTTCTGAGCTGGAGTCTGGCACCTCCGGAATGGTGGGTTGGTTTCTCCGAACGTCTTCCTCCAGAATCCTCAAACATTGTTGCAGTTTCCGCATCTCTTCCCGCATCTCATCCCATACTCGCTGGACTCTAGATTGCTCCTTCTGCCTGGACTGTCGCAGAGCTGTGAGAAAACACCCATCCCACTGCTCCTGCCACCTCGCGGGCACCGCATCCACTCAGGGTTTCTTCTATTTCATACAGGGCCTGTTCCAACTGCCCCGGGATCCATCTACCTCTGGCCATTCCTGGGGAGGTGCCCACTGGGCGAGGAGGTCGGCCACCGAGCACCATCTGCTCGTGGCCGGCCACCTGGCAACCCCTCCCCAGGTTCCAAAGGGTTTTGTCTGCATAGAGCCATCCTGCTTTGAACCGTCCTGCCATCTACGCTAGTTGTAACACAACCAGCCCATCCCGGGTAGGTTTATGAACGGATCTAGCAGCCACATGCTCTTCATCGCTGTTTGTAGTCACCGTACTCCTCCGTACGGGGTGGAACTGAGTGATATTCTGCAGCTTGTCAAAATTAACTGCCTTGGAGACCGGCTGCTGCTTGGAGCCCAGCTAAGAGGCAGCGAGCCCTGCCCCCGCGACCCGCGTCAGTGTCAGTCTGGGATTCCCAGCCAGGTTCCTGGCGGGGACCTGCTTCAGGGCCTGGGGCCATGGTTGTGTCAGTGAAGTGGACCTGATCTGCGTGGCCTCGAGCAGACTGAAAAACACGTTCTCTTTGATTAGAGGCCAGGGTGGAAGAGAGGATAACGTGTAATCATGACACAGAAGGTTATAGGTGTAAACTTAGGTGTAACCTTGGGTAAGATAACGAAATTCTTTGGTGTAGGTAGTGGGGTCGTTAGTGAAAGAACCGAGACGCTTTTCAATCTGGGAGACAGAGGGAAAGGATTGTGGACTCCACCTACTCCTTTGGTCCCCACAACCTCCCTAAGAAGACAAAGAGGACAATTGTGAGAGCAGGTGTGCTGGCTGGGAGATGGAAGTGGGGGCAGGCCTGGGGAGCTGAAGAAGGTGAAGACTGAACATCTAGAGGATCAGAGAACGCAGAAGAGGGGTCCAGAGAGGGCGAAGAGGGAGAGGAGACTGGAGACTTGGAAAGTACAACTGGTTTGCAGGAGGGAGAGATGGGAGCGCACGAGAAAGGGACACCCGGACTGGATGGGCATCCCCAAATCAGAACCAGGAGCAATGGGGGTCGGCTGGCGTAGGCCCGCGGTTTATGGAACAGTCGACCAGGATGGGGGTGAGGAGAGGAGCCGGGTAACCAGGGGTGAGGGCCTCCTAGGAAGGAGGGTCAGACAGGTGACTCACCCAAGGATCAAGGCCGGTGGTGGATGTGAGGTGTCTGCAATGGAGAAGAGAGGTCCCAGGAATGGGGAGGCAGCCCCGGCGCCAGGGAACACAGCCTTCCAGGATTCGGCACCAAGATGAAAGGTTTGACGCGGTAAAGAAAAGGGGAGCCAGGCTAAACTGTCTCAAAGGAAGGGAACATTCATTGTGCCCCAGGCGAGCATTGCTGACCCAAGGTGGGGGTCCCTGAAGTCACGCCCATTGTGGGGGGAGATGTTATTTCATAGGGTGAGGAGAGGTTAGGCAGGAAAACTGGGTTGGTAGCGGGGGAAACAGGCTTGGGGGAACAAAGTTGTTTTTTCGTGGAGCCGAGTTGTTTTCTCCTGCTTATGGCTTCAGTTTCGGTTTGATGGAATCAGGGGTACTGGAGTCAGGGCCATCTTGGTGTTTGTATGTGGGCTTCCCCATTCCTGGCCCCTGCATCGACCTTTCATACCAGCCTTTTGTTGCTAGGAAAAGGGGCGACGGTTCTTTCTTTGGCTACTTCCTGCTGGACGGGGGCGAAGACCAGGGTGGGGGCTCAGGCCTGGTTATGATTCGGTCTTTGCAGGGACGCGAGGATATGGGTGGAGGAGTTGGTGAAAGGTGCTACGGGGCGAGTCTTGGATCCAGTGTTGGATGAAATGCAGTAAGCATGGGGCAAAAAGGAAAAAAATAAGGTTAGGATCAGAGGCCCTGTGAGTGCTAATACCTTGCCTGAGGCTCAGAAGAAAGGGAAGTGGCTTGAAGTGATGGCATTAGAAACAGAGGAGGGAGAGTCAGAGAGCCTCTGCTCTGTAGGCTGAGTGGAACCTGGACCAGGGGCGCAGTGACGTGTACCCGAGTTGGGCCCAGCACTCGCATACATACTGCTTGTCCACAGGGACCGGTTTGACCCTGCAAAGCTGATGCCAGGACGTGTTGCCCAAGACCTTGACAGCCGTTGATGTAGTCAGGATGATCGTGTGTGTGTTGTAGAGCAACCCCGATACAAAACGGGGTGCCTGACTGTGGGTCCTCACCCGCGCGCTTAAATGGACTTATCAATGCTCTACTGCAGGCACACGTGAAAGGTTAATAAAAGGTTTATTTACAACGGAAAGGGAAATGAGGAAATGTACAGCTCTGGGAGAAAAGTGGGAGACAAAGTTTTATTTTATTTATTTATTTTTTAATAATAAATTTTATTTTTATATTCCCCCATACAACTGCACATGCCCCATTCTGACCCCAATCCCTCCCCTCCCGGCCCCCACCCCCCAAAAAGTGTCTCTGGTTCATAGTTTTTTGTTGATTTTGATTTTCACTTTCTTATAGTTATTCATTTTCCTGATCCCTTATTTAAGTTTTCTAGATTCCTGCTATGAGTGAGACCATCCGGTATTTTTCTTTTTCTTTTTGGCTTATTTTGCTGAGCATGATCCCTTCCAGCGCCATCCATGTTGCTGCAAATTGCATGTGTTTATCTTTTTTGAATGCTGAGTAATATTCCATGGTATATATGTTCCACATCTTCTTGATCCAGTCATCTATTTTTGGGCATTTGGGCTGTTTCCAAAGCTTAGCTATTATAAATAGTGCTGCTATAAACATAGGGGTGCAGGTGTTCTTTGGAATTGATGTTTCTGTGTCCTTTGGGTAAATACCTAGGAGTGGAATTGCTGGATCATATGGATGCTCTATGTTTAGTAGGTCCAGAAATCTCCACACAGCTCTCCATAGTGGTTGGACCAGTTTGCACTCCCACCAACACTGCAGGAGAGTTCCTTTTTCTCCACATCCTCGGCAACATTTGTTGTTGCTAGTTTTTTCAATATGTGCCATTCTCACTGGTGTGAGATGGTATCTCATGGTAGTTTTGATTTGCATTTCCCTGATGACAAGTGATGTTGAACATTTTTTCATATGTCTGTTGGCCATTTGCATTTCCTCTTCAGAGAAGTTTCTTTTTAGCTCTTCTGCCCATTTTTGACTGGTTTATTTTCTTTGTTGTTGTTGAGTCTCATCAGCTCTTTGCAGATTTTTGTGATCAGTCCTTTATCATTAGTGTTGGGTGCAAAAATGTTCTCCCAGTGGGTGGGGTTTCTCTTTGTTTTTGTTATTGTCTCTTTTGCTGTGCAGAAGCTCTTTAATTTGATGTAGTCCCAGCTGTTTATCTTTGCCTTCACTATCACTGCTTTGGGTGATGTGTCTGTAAAGATGTCTTTGATATGCAAATCACGTAGTGTTTCACCTATATTTCCTTCTATGTATTTTATGGTTTCAGGTCTTATGTCTAGTTCTTTAATCCATTTTGAGTCGATTTTTGTGTATGGTGTGAGGTAGTGGTCAAGCTTCATTCTTTTGCATGTAGCAACCCAGTTTTCCCAGCACCATTTATTGAACAAACTTTCTTTGCTCCAATGCATAGTCTTTGCTCCTTTGTCAAAGATTAGTTGACCATAAATCTGTGGTTTATTTCTGAATTTTCTATTCGATTCCATTGGTCTGTATGTCTGTTCTTGTTCCAATACCATGCAGTTTTGATGATTATGGCTTTGTAGTATAGTTTGAAGTCTGGGAGTGTGATGCCTCCATTTCCTTCTTTTTTTTCAGTAGAGCTTTGGCTATTCGGGTTTTTGGTGATTCCATATGAATTTCATCAATAATTGTTCTATTTCTTTGAAGAATGACATTGAAATTTTGGTTGGAATAGCATTGAATCTGTATATTGCTTTTGGTAGGATGGCCATTTTAATAATGTTTATTCTTCCAATCCATGAGCAGGGGATGTCTTTCCATTTCTTTGTGTCTTCTTCTATTTCTTTTAACAGTGTTTTATAATTTTCTTTGTATAGGTCCTTTACCTCTTTTGTTAGATTTATTCCCAAATATTTGATTTTTTTTTTGTTTTGATAATAAAAGGGATTTTTTTTTTATTTCTTCTTCTTCAGATTTATTGTTTGTGTATAGGAAGGCTACTGACTTTTGCGTGTTGATTTTGTATCCTGCCACTTTACTGAATTGATTGATAAGTTGAATTAGTTTTTCTGTGGAGTTTTTGGGGTTCTCTATGTATATTATCATATCATCTGCAAATAGTGATAGTTTGACTTCTTCTTTTCCTATTTGGATTCCTTGTATGTCTTTCTCTTGTCTTATTGCTCTGGCTAGGACTTCCAGTATTATATTGAAAAGCAGTGGTGAGAGTGGACATCCTTGTCTTGTTCCAGATCTTAATGGAATTGCTTTCAGCTTTTCACCATTGAGGATGATACTGGCTGTTGGCTTGTCATAGATGGCCTTTATGATGTTGAGGTATGTTCCTTGTATCCCAAGAATTTCAAGGGCTTTTATCATGAATGGGTGTTGCACTTTGTCGAAAGCTTTCTCAGCATCTATTGATATTATCATATGGTTTTTATATTTCTTTTTGTTGATGTGTTGGATAACGTTGATTGATTTTCTGATGTTAAAGCATCCTTGTGTCCCTGGAATGAATCCTACTTGGTCATGGTGAATTATCTTATGGATACATTGTTGGATTCTGATAGCTAAAATTTTATTGAGGATTTTTGCATCAGTGTTCATTAGGGAGATTGGCCTGTAGTTTTCCTTTTTTGTGTTGTCCTTATTTGGTTTTGGTATTAGTGTAATGTTGGCTTCATAGAACGTGTTTGGTATTGTCCCTTCCTTCTAAATTTTTTGGAAGAGTTTGTGAAGGATAGGCACTAATTTGTCTCTGAATCTTTGGTAGAATTCATTTGTAAATCCATCAGGTCCTGGGCTTTTGTTTTTGGGGAGGTTTTTAATTACCATTTCAATTTCGCTGCTTGTAATTGGTCTGTTTAGGTGTTCTATTTCTTCTTTATCTAGCTTTGGGTGATTGTAGAGTTGTAGGAATTTGTCCATCTCCTCTAGATTGTTGAACTTGTTTCCATATAACTGTTCATAGTAGTTACTGATTATTCTTTTGATTTCTGCTGTGTCCGTTGTGATTTCTCCTCTTTCATTTATGATCCTGTTTATTTGTGCTTTCTCCCTTTTTTCCTTTGTGAGCCTGGCTAGGGGTTTGTCTATTTTATTGATTTTTTTCAAAGAACCAACTCTTGGTTTCATTGATCTTTTGGATTGTATTTTTAGTTTCAATTTCATTTATTTCTGCTTTGGTTTTTATTATTTCTTTTCTTCTACTGGTTTTGGGTTTTTTTTGTTGTTCTTTTTCTAGATCTCTGAGCTTCAAGATTAGGTTGTTTCTTTGAGTTCTTTCTTGTTTTTTGATGTGAGCTTCTATTGCTATATATTTTCCTCTTATTACTGCTTTTGCTGCATCCCATACATTTAGGATATTAGTGTCCTCCTTGTCATTCAATTCAAAGAATTTTTTAATTTCTTCTTTGATCTCCTCATTAGTCCAGTGGTCTTCCAGTAGTGTGGTTTTTAATCTCCATGAGGTAGGATAGTTCCTTGCCTTCTTTTTATGGTTTATTTCTAGTTTGATGCCTTCATGGTCAGAAAAAATGGTTGGTATGATTTCAATCTTGGTGTATCTGTTGATGTTTGTCTTGTGCCCCAGTATGTGATCGATCCTGGAGAATGATCCGTGTGCGCTTGAGAAAAATGTGTACTCCGTTTTTTTTTTTGGGTTTAGTGTCTGTTAAGCCCAAATGCTCTAGGTCCTTATTTAGAGCTTTAGTTTCTTTACTTATTTTTTGTCTTGTTGATCTATCCATTGTTGATAGTGGTGTGTTGAAGAGGAGACAAAGTTTTAAATGAGTCCTACCCGATCCGCCGATCAGGAATCCCAAAATGGCGCTCTCAGAGTTGGCCGCCAGCCAGGAGCGGTGAAGCCAGGAGGCGAGCAGTCGCGAGCCAGAGAGACCCCAAGGCCCACGTGTTTGGTTTTTATATATCCAACCTGGCTGCCCAACTCCACCCTCAGGTCCCAGCTACCCTTCCTTTGGTGGTGATGGGATTTGTCTTTCCCAATGTCTTGATGGCTTTATCTGGAGTGGGGGTGGAGTCCACAAAGCCTGTATGGGATTAACTCAGGACATCATTTCCCCCTAACAATCCCCCCCTTTCACTTTTTGCCACCATTTCCATGGTGATGAAGATCCAACATATGGATGCTGGGATACAGTCTCAGATGAAAGTTTTCCAGGGTTCCAGTCTGAAAGAAAACGAATCCCTCCAGGTATTGTCCATTGTGGAAAGCAAAAGTCCTCCATTCCTGGAAAAACAGTTCATCAGTCCCAGCCGAAAGAAAAATATCTGGAGGCATTAGCCAGAACAAGACAGCAGATATGTCAAAATCACAGGAAAAAAAATCTTAAAATGGTTCAACTTATGTAAAAACAAATTCTCTCAACCTTGATCTCAAATTTTTTTAACAGCATAGCAAAAGTTTGCAAACTAAATCTACTTTTAAACCATATTGCCTATTTTTGCATAAAATCACAGGGCAGAATAACTAAGCAGCAATTTTTAGCTGGCTTCGTTGGAATACTCCATATAGGATTCAGAGCGAACTGTTGACATCCGGTCCGTGTAGGCTTCTGAAACAAGTTGGTCTCATCAGACTCCACCTGGGCTTTCCTCTTCTCGAGGGTACCAGGGACTTTTCGTTGGCCAGGTTGTCCAGTCCTGCCAATGGAGGCAAGCTTCCTCACCTTCTTTGGAGGTCTCTGGAACCCTACGAACAAAGCAAACAGGTTCTCCTCTTCTTGGTTCAGCTCTGTTTCAACTTTCTGGAAGAACTCCACACAAAGCCACACAATGAAACTCATGTCCAATTTTTTTCAGTTTAAACAAAATCTCTATGGAAGTTATGCAAAAACAGACTCTGAGATAAGTAGTAAAAGATTACTACCACTATTTTTATGCTGTGTTGGTATCAAGGGGAGAGAAAATGCAAACACAAGTTAGCTTTGTTGGAAAAAAAAATTACAACCTTGCTGCAGATCCTGGTCACCAAAACAATAAAACTTTGTGGATTTAGAACAAAATGCAAAAAAATCATGAGTATTATGTCAAGGAAAACTTAGTAAATATGAGGTGTATTTCCAAGTCTATTCAGTCCTTAGTAGAAAAGTTTTACTCTCAACAGTTCCATCAATAGGAATCTGTTGAGACCTTTTCTCCCTATATTTTCAGAAACAATTCCTGTAGATATTAAACAATTGAGGTATACAATATTACAAGGTGACAATCATCATCGACAATTTACATCCATATCAGGTCAAGGTGTTATTACCCGTTTTCCCAAGTGACAATGCTTCCCTTCTAGTTTTACTCTACTAGGTGAGCCAAATAGAACAAATTCATCTAATGCCTTTCCCAGGAGGAAAAGGAGAAACTTTGTGGAGTGTCTCAGGAGCTCTACTGAGATTCCACAATATTTCCTTGCATCAGCCAAATGACAGGCTACCAAATTTGTACTTGAATTTAGATTTCTGGGAAGCTTTGCCATAAATATCAGAAAAATAACAGAAACAACAATGTTCAATCTCTATGAAGGCACCGGCTTAGTTCAGTAGCACAATGTTGACAATGAAACCATAACCTTTAGTTTTTCTCATAACTGGAGACTCTTTTTTCCAACGTCTATGGGCACCATGTATACCAATTTGTCAATCACTGGAGGTCAAGACAAGGACACAAGGAAAGGACATACAGACATACAACATATAGGCACAAAGAGCTCTTTAGTTACCATGTATCACGCGTGGGATATCTCATACAACTGCAGTTTCACTGATAGGCCAAAGTAACAACAAAACAAGCAGAGAAAAAAATCTCAAAGTTAAAAACAAAAGTTAAAAAGAAATACCAAAATCAAGATCGAACGCCTTTCTGTGTAAAAAAAAAATACTGGAAGCATATGCATGATCCTAGATGTTATTTCACGTCTCCTAAACTTTGAAAGGAAGAAGATTGGTTAGAGCATGTTAGTTTTCTCGGGTTTCTTCAGAAAAAGTGAGTCCTTGGGTATCCTGCAACAATAACTGGAAAAGAAGTCAGTAATATTCAAGTTTTTGTCTGTTTCTTAAACAAATACCTCAAGTCCTCAATGGGTTCACAAGACCAATGGGACTTCGTCTCTGGGTCAGTTCCTCCTAGGGCTTTCTTAACTCTGGAATGATGTACCCAGGGTTTTATGCCTGAAAGTTTCAGAGAGGTATGTGTGCTCAACAAGACATCATAGGGACCAGTCCATTTTTCTGACAGCTGGTTTTGAGCATCCCCGCTCTGCCAAGTCTTCAGTAAGACCTGATCTCCAGGTTTGAAGGGATGCAATGGTTGATCAGGAGGCATAGAGATCCTTGAGGTTGCAAAGTTATGAATCACTGCCAGAACCTCCTGGATGTGTTTCACATATTGCGTGATCCGGCAATCTTGTTTTATTTCCGGACTGGCTTTCAGAACTGAGGCCTGAAAAGGTCTTCCAAACACAATCTCAAAGGGGCTTAATTGTAGCCCACTTCTAGGTGCCACTCTTATGCGGAGGAGGGCAAGGGATAGTACCTGGTCCCAACGAAGTTGTGTTTCTTGGCACAGTTTTGCCAAGGTTTTCTTCAAGGTGTGGTTCATCTTTTCTGTTTGCCCGGAAGACTGCGGTCTCCAAGCAGCATGCAATTTCCAGTTTATCTGTAACGCACTGCTTACTGCATGGGTGACGTCAGAGACAAATGCCGGCCCATTATCACTCTGGATAGAGTCCGGCAACCCAAAGCGAGGAATTATCTCTTTCAGTAGCTGTTTGGCAACCTCGGAACCTTTTTCCGTCTTTGTGGGAAATGCTTCCACCCATCCGAGAACGTGTCGACAAAAACCAAGAGATATTTGAAATTGCCTGTTGTTCTAGGCATTTGTGTAAAGTCCACCTGCCAGTCCTCAAAAGGACACTTGCCTCGATATTGAACCCCAATGGCTTTAGGGTGGGAGTCAGTCTTGGGGTTATTCCTGGCACATAATTCACAACCTCTGGTGATCCGTTGTGCTATTTTGTGTAAATACGGACCCTTCAAATATGGGCGCACTGTTTCTAATAAGGCATCTCTCCCATAGTGAGATCCTTCATGAAGATGTTTTAGCACCGGATATACCAGGGCCTCCGGGAGGAGTATCATCCCACGGGAGTTTACTCTCCAAGTGGAGCTTGGGGTCAAACTCAGTAAATCCCCACGCACGAGCTCTCTCCTCATCCCGCTCGGTATATTCAGGAGCATACTGAGTCAGGTCCACAAGAGGGATGAGTGCGCCCTGGAGGGCAGAACGGGCAGAACGGGCAGCGGCCTTAGCCACCCGATCGGCTGCCCTGTTGCCCTTTGCCATGTCAGACCCACCCTTTTGGTGGCCAGGACAATGCATCACGGCAACAGCTGATGGTAAAGCTACTGCCTTTAACAGGGCCAGGATTTCTAATGGGTGTTTTACGTCCTTGTTACTGGCAGTGAGAAGTCCCCGCTCCTTCCAAATGGCCCCATGCATGTGGAGAATCATAAAAGAGTACTTGGAGTCAGTAAATATATTGACTCTTTTACCTTTCGAGAGTTCCAATGCACGGGTCAGGGCTATTCAGCTTTTTGCGCTGATGTACCTGCCAGAAGAGCCTTGGCCTCCACGGTGTTCTGGAGCGTCACCACTGCATATCCAGCACATCGACGGCCTTGGTCCATGAAGCTGCTGCCATCTGTAAATAGCTCCCACTCTGGGTCTGGCAGAGGCTGGTCAGTCAGATCTGGTCGGCTGGCATACACTGTGTCTATGGTTTCTAAACAGTTGTGGATTAAAGTGTCATCCTCAGGTCCATCTGCATTGCTTGGAAGCAGTGTGGCGGGATTCAGGGAGTTAGAAACCTGCAGCTTCACATTAGGATTGTCCAACAGAGCTGCTTGATACTTTCCCATTCGCCCGGCAGTCAACCAAAGTCCACCCTTCTGCTCCAGCAATGTCAAGACCTGATGTGGCACACACACAGTGATGGGCTGACCCAATGTAAACTTCTCCGCCTCATGTAGGAGGTCACAAGTGGCAGCTACAGCACGCAAACATGGAGGCCATCCCTTAGTGGTGTGGTCCAATTGTTTGGACAGATATGCAACGGGCTGCATTTCTGGTCCCAACAATTGGATTAGTACTCCAAGGCCAACACCCTGTCTCTCATGTACATAAAGTTTGAATGGCTTCCTAAGATCTGGAAGCCCTAATGCTGGTGCTGAAATCAACTTTACTTTTATTTCTTCAAAGGCCTTTTGACATTCTGAGGTCCAGGACAAAGGCTCAGAGTCCAGGCCTTTGAGAGCATCATACAAGGGTTTTGCTATTAATCCAAAGTTAGGAATCCAAATCCTGCAAAACCCGGCCATACCCAAAAATCCACGCAACTGTCGCCGGTTGCTGGGGACTTTAAGGGCTGAAATTACTTGTTTCCTTTCTGTCATCAAGCTCCGTCTGCCTTTCCTAATTTCAAACCCCAAATACGTCACCGTTTGTTTACAGATCTGTGCCTTTTGGGGTGACACCTTATAGCCACATTCTGCCAGGTGGTTCAGTACCACTATGGTATTTTCCAGACAAGATTTGTAGTCTGGACTTGCAATCAATAAATCATCTACGTATTGCAACAAGACACCCTGGTTTAATTGAACCTTCCTGAGATCCCTGGCCAGTATTTCCCCAAAAATAGTTGGGGAGTTCTTAAGCCCCTGTGGAAGCACAGTCCAGCAATACTGGAGAGTGCTCTTGAACTTAGGGTCTTGCTACTCGAAGGCAAAAAGCGGTTGGTCCTGGACATCTATTGGGATACAGAAAAAGGCATCCTTCAGGTCTAATACCGAAAACCACCCAAAGTCACCAGGTATGGCAGTTAATAAGGTGTAGGGATTAGGCACAGTGGGATGTAAATCCCGAACAATGTCATTAATGGCCCTTAAATCTTGGACAAAACGGTACTCGCCTGTATGGGGTTTCTTCACTGGCAGAATCGGAGTGTTATACGGTGAGCGACAGGGCCGAATGAGTCCAGATTGAAGGAACCTTTTCAATACTGGCTCAATTCCCCTCAAGGCCTCCTCCTTTAAGGGGTATTGCTTCCTCCTCGGGGTTCTGCTCCTCTCATCACTTCTATCTTTACAGGCTCAGCATTTTTCGCACGTCCTGGGGTTCCATCAGCCCATACCCATTTACTTACTCTTTCAACAATATCTGGAGGTAAAATTTCACCTTTCGGTGGAACATCTTGAGTAAGCAACATCTGGAACCGCAGAGCATGCTCTGGAGGCACCTGTAGGTGAAGCCTCTGATGTTTTGGTGAGAATATAATCGTGCATTGAGCTTACTTAAAAGGTCGCGACCAAGGAGAGGGATTGGACACTCTTCCATGTATAGGAAGCTATGCTGGAGCTGTGTGGTGCCTAGCCGGCACTCCAAAGGTTGCAGGAAGGCTTTTTGTTGTGGCCTTCCTGTAATCCAGTGACTGCTGCAGTCTCTTTGCTCATTTTAGTTAATTTTGAATTCAAAACTGAGTATGTCGCTCCAGTGTCCACCAAGAAATCAACGAGACGATCCCCCACAGCAAGTGTTACCCGGGGCTCTGAGGGGTTATTCTAATGGGCTTCTCTAGATCTAGTGGAGCCCCCGGGCACCCCTATTCTGCATCTGAACTTTCTCCATGAACTATCATTTGTCTCCTCTCCTCTGCACTTGGCTCTAGATTCCTTCTACTCTGTCTGTATTCCCTCCTATCTTCACCTGAGGCTCTACCCTGTGCTGTCATTTGTCTCCTGTCCTCTGTGCTGGGCTCTCGATTCCTTCTCTGTCTGTATTCCCTGTCATCATCTGAGCCTCCACTCTGTGCTAACATTTGTCTTCTTCCCTCTCTCCTTGGTTCCTGGTTCTGTGTACTCCTTCTATATTCCCTCCTGTAACCCCTACGTGAATCATCATATCTTGGGTTCTCTGTCTTCTATCCTGCCTTCTATAATTATTGCGTCTGCCGCTTCCCTGTAACCTGGGACAACTGTACTTCCAATGTCCCTCTTCCCTACAGAAAGCACACTGATTTCTTCCTAGGGTTCACGTCTCTGTCCATTATTGTTTCCCTGAAACCCTGTTCTGTGTTCTCTTTGTAAGAAAACAGTCGCAGGTTTCGGTCTCCTGTCCTCTCTATTATTATAAACCCTAAATGCCAGGTCCACTACCTGGGACGGACTCATCTCTGTGACGCCGTCCACCTTAGCTAACTTTTTCTTTATGTCTGGGGCACTATGGGTAATGAAAGCCATAGTGATCAGACGAGCATTTTCTGGGGCATCTGGGTTTATATCTGTGTGGTTAGTGTAAGTTTGAATAATCCTCTCAAGGAACTCTGACGGATCCTCATTAGCTCCTTGCTCGAGTTGCAATATTTTGTTAAAGTTTTTTTGTTTGGGGATCCCCTGCTTCAGTCCTACCAATAAACATTTTTTATACAGATCCAACATCGCCGTTCCTCCATTGTTAGGGTCCCATCCAGGATCTCTCTCTGGGACAACAACCTCTGGCTCTGGGGACTGCCTATCCTGTTGGTGGAGATGGTCAGCCTCCTCCCTGGCTTTCCTGAATACCATCCTCTGCTCATCCAGCGTTAATAAAGTATGCAGCATGGACTGTATATCTGCCCAGTTAGGGCGGTGGGAGACAAGATAGAGGCAAACAAGTTCGCCATCCTCTTGGGAGCCTGCCGGTACGAGGGAACAGAGCTCCTCCAATTTAGGAGGTCCGCAGTACTGAACGGATGGTGCGGCCAAAAGTACCCAGCAGGTCTCCCATGTTCATTTAAGCCACCCATTGGCATCTGGCGAAGGGGAAACTGCCCTGCCTCAGGTTGATCCTTCCTGCCAAAATGGGTGCCGAGTCTAGTGTGGGGAGGAGACGCCATTTTAGTGTCCTCCCCAGAGGGCAGTGGAGGCTGTGCAGCCTCAGGGGTCTGCACGGGAGGGGCCTTGTCACGTGGAAGAGGATTTTGTCCTGATGTATTTAAAGTATTTAAAATATGATGCTCCTCCTCTTCTAACTCTGCTCGCTGGCTGTCCTCATGGAAAGGGGAAGGTCTATCCTTTCTCTGCACCATTAGCCTAGCCTTCGCCTCCGCCATATCTAATTTATGGAGGGCGGCCTGTATCTGGTCCTGCATACCTTTAAAAGCTGACTCAAAGTCCGATTTTGTTGTTGCACCTTGATACAGCATGCTTTGATAAGCTGACTCAAAAACGTTTACGATTTTCATCCCTTATACTTAATAGTTAAATCAAAAGCCTGATTTTGTTGTTGTATGGCCACGTTAAAAGCCTGAATTTGTTGTTGCATGCTATGTTAAGAGCCTGAATGTGTTGTTGCACATTCTCAGTATGTGAAGTAGAACTTCTACCTCTCACAGAAACAAGAATGTAGCAAATTGTGCTTACACATATTACCAAAAAAAACCACCCAGAAGCACAGTCTGTAAAGGGATGGCTTGTAAACCACCCATGTATGTATACAATAGTAAAATCACGTGCCATACACCAGGCTTCATCAAATATTTATATTAATGAAACTGGTGTGTGATATTTAATGGAAGAAGGCTACTCAAATTCAGGCCGGAAGGAAACTGAAAGAAACTCAGGCTAGGGATGAAACTGTATAGGCTCATGGTTGAGGCCATATTTGAGTCAAAATGCACCCACAAGGGCTGTACGCACAGGGAAAAAACAGACTTTCAGGACTAGAGACAAATATTATACTGCTAGTCCTGCAGAACTAGTGCGCTTATGGTGACCAACGCAAGGAATGTTATTTGGGCTGGTCAACCGCGGGTGTAACTTGGAAACCACGCTGGGCGCCAAACTGTTGTAGAGCAACCCCGATACAAAACGGGGTGCCTGACTGTGGGTCCTCACCCGCGCGCTTAAAAGGACTTATCAATGCTCTACTGCAGGCACACGTGAAAGGTTAATAAAAGGTTTATTTACAAGGGAAGGGAAATGAGGAAATGTACAGCTCTGGGAGAAAAGTGGGAGACAAAGTTTTAAATGAGTCCTACCCGATCCGCCGATCAGGAATCCCAAATGGCGCTCTCAGAGTTGGCCGCCAGCCAGGAGCGGTGAAGCAGGAGGCGAGCGATCCGAGCCAGAGAGACCCCAAGGCCCACGTGTTTGGTTTTTTATATCCAACCTGGCTGCCCAACTCCACCCTCAGGTCCCAGCCACCCTCCCTTGGTGGTGATGGGATTTGTCTTCCAATGTCTTGATGGCTTTAGTCTGGAGTGGGGGTGGAGTCCCACAAAGCCTGTATGGGATTAACTCAG